>NC_034613.1:124552328-124564341 GCF_900095145.1 Mus pahari | reverse complement strand
AAAAAAAAAAATTGATCATCTAAGTTTTAGTTCTATAAGTTCATTAAAACTTTAAAGCAATAATTTTTATGTTACAAGTCAGCATAGTTTTGTCAAAAGGGGAATTATCTACTATGTGTCTTATTAGTTTTGAAGTTTTGTATAGGTGAATCCTGTCAATTATTTTATTTTTTTGACCTTGCACCTACCATAAATTGCCAATCCCCAGTTTATAACCTTTAGTTATCAGCTACTTAGAAGGAATGATTTCCCACATCTTAAATTTGTTCCAAGCCTGCTTTCTTATCCTAGTGCAATTGGCCTGTGACACATGAAGGTTTGCAGAGCCCTAATTACAGCTTTCACACTATAAAGGCCTCAAAAATTACTTGTATAAATTTAGGAATTCTATAGAATCATGATTAGGAATCATGAAATCATCAATTTGTTTACATCGCATTACTACAAGAGAGTACATCTTCATTGATCAGCATGAAATCTGCCTAATAGGGTGGACTACTACCCAAGAATTGTTAGAATATGTAATAATGACAGGAAAGACATAGAAATGAGAGTCAAATGAGATCTCTGAAGGCCCTGAAGTTCAGAGTTTAACTGTTGCAGCAATGCAAAATGAGGGCCAGAGAACAGAGAACAGACTTCTTCAGAGAAGTCATCTGTCTGTCTTTAGCCTTTTGCAGATAGCTTCTGACCATATATCAAGAATATTTATAAGTGTTACTAAGGATACGCTTGAATTCATTCAATAGTATTAACTTTGAATGATTTCCCAACTCCAATTATGTACTCAGAAACTACTCAAATTGCTTGCCAAGATTCTAGTTTGAAGTGAATGAAGACATTACTTTATCTGTATTATAATCTTTTTGCTTTCTTTCTAGTTCATATGATGTCAGTTTCAGTGTTATGATAGGAGGCAATGGATCATGACAAAATTGTACATAGAAATTATTTATTAATGTAAGTGAATCAAACAGCCCGACAAAAGACACTAAGATAACCTAAGAATTGAAAAACTTTGTGTATCTATATAAGGTTAAGATTAGTAATTTTGGAACAGTGATGATGTATATAGGAAAAGGGTTGGTGTAAATTACTAGGACTGGACAAATGGGTATGACTGCATTACACTTGATTGTGAGGTCTAGCTAAAGGAAATAGATAACAAAAAGAGGCGGTTTGTTCCGTGTACTATGCATTCATGTTTGCTACTGTCATTTTCAGCCCCTTATACTCTAAAATTAAGTATGTTGATTATAAAGATAAGTTTGATAATGATATATTCATAGTTTACCTAAAATTTGATCAAACAAGTTAATGTGATAGAATGGTCAGGGTAGACACTTCATATTTATTGACCCATTAAAAGGCATTTTCCCTAGTTATTAGAGTGCTAGTTGAAGGTTATTTTCTATCTTTTATATATCATTATTATGTAATCAAATCAAATCTCAATCTTGAGTGATGCAACATCATTATTTATACATAATCTCTCTCCATATATATATACATATATAGCACATACTATCATATATATATATACATATATGTATATGTATATGTATGTATGAATGTATATATATATATATATATATATATATATATATATATCACATAAAAATTCTATCATCATATCAGTATGGAAGGACAGGTAAAATGGAATAAGAATGAATGAGACTGCATGCATCTGACCTAGGCCCATATGTTATGGTTGTGTAGCTTGGTATTCTCTTTTGCCTGCTTTTAGCACCAATCTCCTCCTACTGGCTTGCCTAGCCCAGCCTTCATACAAGGGGAGGTATGGTGTTTCGTTGATATCTCTGGGCATTCTAAAAGGAAATGGAGGATTACATCTGGAGGAAGAGGGAGGAGGAGGGACTTGGAGAGGAAAAAGTTAAAACTCAATTTGAGGACTAATATATGATAGAAGAATAAATAGAAAAGTTACATAAGAGTTCTAGTTGTTTCTAAATATGTGCAGATGTCTTCTTCACTTATTCAGGGATTTTAAAAAAAATCACTTGAAAATTATTAAACCCTGCACAGAGAACTACAGGAAACTAAGGAAAGCTGATAGCAAGAGCGCTTCCCTGAAGAGCTTCACCAATTTGCTGTCCTATATTATGTATATATGAAAACATATATACATAATTAACATTATACAGACCAAAGAGGTTAT
This sequence comes from Mus pahari, assembly GCF_900095145.1. Lineage (NCBI taxonomy): Eukaryota > Metazoa > Chordata > Mammalia > Rodentia > Muridae > Mus > Mus pahari. Next base: position 124,562,162 of record NC_034613.1, on the reverse strand, counting down.
ATGTAGAAATATATTATATGCCTATATACACACAATATCAATTAATGAAAAGGAAGCCATTAATTTGAAACAGAATAAGGAGGACTATTTTGGATGGTTTGGATAGGGAGGAATGGAAGAAAAAATGTGAACATAATCTCAAATGTAGAAAAAGTAAAACAAATTTTCATAATATATTATTTAATATTAATATATTGATATATTACTTTTATATTTTACAGTTCAATCATTGCAATCCTCTTGGTTCCCCCATCCCACAGATATTTATTCCATTCCTCCTCCCCCTGTCTCCAGGAAAATATAACAAATGTGCTGTTTCTTCAAAATATTTCAACTTATTCTAATCTTCACCACAGATTTGAAAAATAAAAAAGTGTAAACAGAAAAAAGCTCAGAAATAAGTAATAAATTGATCAAGATCAAGAGCGTAATGTCTAATATTTTAAGATATAATTTGGAAGTAAAAGTGATCAAGGTAAATGATACCACTAAAAGGATTACTGTAAGCAGAATGCTCATCAAATATTAATAAGACCTTCTAAACTACTCATAACAAGAATAGATGATAAAATTAAAGTGTTCCTCTGGAAACCGCTCAAATTTAACTTCATCACTTAATTTGATTTCAAATACAGAGATAATATAGTTTAACACTGAAAACAAATTGACTGGCTAATAGATGAGCTTTATGTGAGAATAAAATAAGATACGTTAAGTCATTAAGGTTTGTTTACCCTAATTTTAATCCATCTGGACTAAATTTTTCATGAAGACAAATGTGATTAAGCCAATCATGCTTCCTGACATCTTTAACATCAGTTTCATAGCAATAAGGAACATTGAAACAATAAGCTCCTGCTCTCTGAAAAATAACAGTATGTTTCAACAAAGCTAAAAAAAAAAAACAAAAGAAAAAAAAACTGAGACTAGATTCCTCCCCCACAGTTCAAAACTATGGACAATGTATACATAAAATGCGCAGAAGAGGCTATAGATTTTTTTTAAAAAAAATTCATTATTTCTTTGAGAATGTTATACGCCTTTTGGTCATATTTATCACCTCTCCCTCAACTCTTCCCAACTCAATGCCCACTTTCCTATCCCATCCAACTTAGTGTCCTATATTTTAAAGCTGATCAGATACTGTTTTATGCTGCCCATATATTCTTGTATGCATGGTCTTCCAGGTGTGAGTGAGCAGGACCTACACTCAGAGAAAACAGTTTCTCTCTTTCCAGGCTGCTAACAATTAGGAATAGCTATTGGCTAGAGGTAAAACTTTATGCCCATTTTCCCACTCCATGCTGGTATTTGGTCTGTCTTGAGTTTTCAGGGAGCCTGTGTATATTGTTGCAAGCATTCAATTTGTACAGTTGTACTCCATGTCCACAAAACACTGGTTCCTAGTCGTCATCTTCTGCATTTGGATCTTAACACTCATCTCCACCACATCTTCAGCAATCATCCCTGAGCCTTGGAAGGAGGATTGTACTACATATGCTCCAAACACTCCCAGTCACAATCAGTCTTGTAGCAGAGCACTCACAAAACAAAAAATGACCCATTCCATTTATACAGTTATATTATGCTATAAACTGACATTAGGTTTTTGTCAGCTACTAATCACAGATACTAAGTCACCCTTTCTGTGGACTATGGGTTATACATGAACAGAATCAGAAATACAAACTAAGAGGAATATAACTTCTAAATTATGCTTTAAGTGTAGTAAAGAAAGACTGCTTAAGAATTTGCAGGACATTAAGCATGAACTCAAATAATTAAATTTTGAGGTGGGAATGATCTGTAGAAAAATAGGTAGATATAATTTTAGTAAAGAAAATGGGAACCATTCATGTGTCATAAAACATATCACTTGGTCATATAAAGGATTTCCAAATATGAGAGAGGCATATTCATAAATTGAGAAATTATAGAGATGCCTCTGTTCTTTAGGACTGTTAAAAAACAACGTACATTTAAATGTTTTAGAAGGGCCAGGAGTGATGGTGCATGCCGTTAATCCCAGCACTTGGGAGGCAGAGGCAGGTGGATTTCTGAGTTCGAGGTCAGCCTGGTCTACAGAGTGAGTTCCATGACAGCCATGACTACACAGAGAAACCCTGTCTCCAAAAAAAAACCAAAAAAAAAAAAAAATCATATCAAAAACCAAAAACAAAAAAAGTTTTAGAAGAATGGCTTTTCAACTAGAAAATGTTCATTTTAAACATTATTATTTATAACCCTATATTACAAAATGATCTAAGAACTACAATTCCTGCATGAGCATAGACTCATATCATATTAATTGAAAAGAGTTTTAAAAGCTCACATGATAGTGTTAGCTGAATTCCCATGCCCAGCAGTGGCTTAATGGGCTCATGGGCTTTACTGACAAAAGGAAACACATATTTAATTAACCTAGTTCTTGTAAAAACAGTAATATATTTTCCGTATGTCATTTTCAAGGAGCGCAAGCTCTTCTTTATGACCATCTGTTGGATACTTTGCATGCATTGTTCACTGCCACACCCACTCCAGTGAAAACCTCATGACAGGCCCACAACTTGGATGCAGTTCTGAGGCAAAAATTTCAAGGAAACTTAGTCTCCTGGAGTCTTGGCATCCTGTAGCACGAATACTCCAAACTTGTCCCTATGTCAGTTGGTGAACATATCTGTGTGCTTTCCTTCAATATTGTTTAATTCTAAGTGTTTCCAAGGAATGATTTGACATACAGCTAAGTTAGATTTGCCTCGACCAGTGTTCAAATATCCTAGGAAATTGTTAAGCTGACCTTGGGTTTTAAATTTAGTAAAACTGCTACTCATTCAGACGAAATGTCTCCAATGTAGATAGTGAAAGAAATCAGGAATTACAATTTACTGGAAAAGAGCTAGAAATCTCAGGGCTAGTTCTACAAAGTAAACTTAGAATAAGAGATGAGATACTCCATGAGCAGGAATTTACAATGGCCTAGGAAGAAGGAAGGTTGTTTAAGAAGGAACTAGAATAAATACTTAGAATAAAATCTGAGTCACTCCCATATAGAGGAATTTATAATGGCCCATGGAGAAGGTAAATTATGGCAAGGGCATAAAGCCCTTGCCCCTTGGCTTCTAAGATTAAGCTGACCTTAGATGGGGCTGTTTTTTTATCCCGGTTGCAAACACTGTTTTTTATCTCAGTTGTAAACACTGATTTTGTCCCAGTTGTAAACACTGTCTGGTTCCTGTTAAATTTTATGTAAGCATTTTTCTGCTTTGTGTAAAGAGTCATTTTGCATTGGGTAACCTCAATGTACCTTGGACGACCTTAATATATCACTTAACTTCCTTGTTTTCTTCTGTAATATAAGTCTGATGCTCGCTTTGAGAAATTACACTCAGATTCAACACTGTCTCTGGCGATCATGTCTGTTTGTCACCCCACGGACTCCTTGCCCACCTGAGTACCAGAACCCTGATTCTACTATGGGCTGAGGGACTGACTGAGTCCAGTCCATGGCAGTGCACAAAGTAGTCAATACTTTGAAGGAAAATTTCTAAACTATATAATCTAGAGCACAATGGTTTTAAGTAGTATATCCGAAATTACACAAACATTAGAAAAGTTGGCTTCAGATTCTATCTTTGGCTTCCTCCTGATACTCATTATTTGTGAGTTGGGTATGCATAGAATAGGCCACATGCTGATTTGAGGCCCTGCAATGTTCCCTCTGCCACTGACTAATATCTTCATGATTCTCACTAATATAGTTACTACAGCTAATGAGATTTCTGCTACAAACCCTCTCCTATTCTGCTTCAAATCCCACCACAAAGTTGCTGCCACTGCAGTTAGCTTTCCTTCTAATAAGAGATACATAGGAAAATGAAATTCCCAATGTAGTCTCTAAATGAAGAACAATTTCCTAATGACTCCTAAAGCTGACTGGAAATGTGGAAATAAAAACGAGGCATCTCCCAATAGTAATCAGCTAGAATTCTAAATTCTTGCTCCTAATACACATACAATTTGTTAACTGGGTGATTAGTTCTAAAGTACAGTAACATTTTATATTAATTAAAAATATGGATTAATTTTAATGGGTTATAAAATGATCATACCAGCATTTATAACATTGTTTAAAACAGAAAACTCATTTGTTCTCAAATAGCATACTCCTTTAAAGATATAGTATTTATGTGAGTGGACTAGAGACAGTACTGTGTCTTTTGGAGCTAGAGGTACAGGTGATCATGACCCACCCAAGCTAGTAATTTAAGGCTTTGTACATGTTGATTTCTTCCCTAAGCAAAATTCTCACTGTTTAAAAGTTGGCATCTTTTAGATTATTTTAATTTCAAAATATTTAAGTTCATATATTTAAAAAGTATGACATGAATTCTCAAGATCATGTTGACAGATCACCTGGCAGGCAGATATCTGAAGTTCTCTGGAAACATTCATTCTATTAAAGTTTCTGGATATATTTGATAATAGAAACAAGTCATTTGGTTTTGTTTGTTTGTTTGTTTGTTTGTTTGTTTGTTTGAGACAGGGTTTCTATGTATAGCCCTGGCTGTCCTGGAACTCACCATGTAGATCAGGCTGGCCTCGAACTCAGAAATCTGCCTGCCTCTGCCTCCCAAGTGCTGGGATTAAAGGCATGTGCCACTACTACCCAGCCAAAACTAATCATTTTCAATGCATCTGTTCAGTCACCATGTTTTGAATCTGGACAGTACCCTGTGGAAAAAAAAAATCCATGAGTATGACTACCTTATGCATTAGCTAGTAGGCAAAGACAGAATCAAAGTCAGTATATTCTTAAGATTTCTTTCAAATTTCAGGATTCAGAATTTAACATATTTACGGAACATCTTATGTAGTTTCAAGGCATGTATGAGTTACAGAACATGCAAACCAGAATAGATATATCCATCCCTCAATTTCATTATGATATCAGCAAGATTATTTCTTGTACTTTTTGAAATATACAATATTCAATTATATGAATCATCACTCTAGTGCAGAATAGAACAGGAGAACCTATTTCTCTTATCTATGACTCTAACTTAGGATCCATTTATCAATATCTCTACAGTTACTTCATCAGTATTTAGCAAGATCATTTTTCTTTAGATTCTACATTTGAAACAGATAATATGGTATTTCTTTTACATTTTCTGACTTATTTCACTTAACATGATGACTAATTGAATCCATGTTGCTAGTGACACTATTCCATTATGCATATGTACTTCATTTTCTTTATCAAATTATCAGGACTATGTCCATCTCTTCATTATTTTGGATAGACTTGAAGTAAACATAAACTTACAGAATATCTTCAATATATTAATTTCACTTCCTTTGAATGTGTACCCAAAAATGGAATTAGTGGACCATATGTTACCTTTGTTTTTAATTTTGAGAACACTCCATATTATTTTCCATAATGGATGTAATTAACACTTTCTGCCTAATAGTGTGAAAGAGTTACTCTCTTTTCATATGTTTGCCAGCCCTTTTTATTTTTAATATATTCATTCTAACTTGAGTTAGTTAGGGACATCTCATTATATATTTAATTATTGTTTCTTTTCATAGTAATATTGAAGTTTTTTAACAAGCCTGTTGATAATATGGATGTCTTCTTTTGAGAAATTCCTACTTGAATTATCATCCCTTTTTTATATCATGAGACATGTCTTCCATGTTCTTAAGGTAGTTTCAGAGTTCATATTTACATCTTTAATCAATTAAATATTTTGCATACAATATATTTTGATCATATTTTTTTCTTCTTCTCCAACTCCTCCCAGACATTCTCCATCACCCTAAAGACACAACTAGTCAATGATTTTATTTCTTACATTTTAGAGATTATAAATAAAGCATTCTCTCTCCCAATCCCTCCTTTTAACCCTTCCCATATATAGATCCTTGTTCTCTTTCAAGTGCATGGCCTGATTTCACATTAGTTGATGTAAAATACTCACCAGCTCAGTCTGTAAAATGTTACTTGTATGTCTGTTTACAGAGCTGACCGTATAGTATTATTTAACCAGTTTCTGTGGTTTTATTCCTCACGGATGACTGTTTCTCCCACACTCAAGCGATTTTTTGTTTGTTTTTATAATAACATTAATTTGATTCCTTCCAAATGCATTCTTTAAGGCCTACTCAAATGATTTCTTTTAATTTCATTGCCTCTATAAATATTCTATCTTCAAACAAGGTCATAGGTCGAAGTGTTGGGGCTTATGATTCTAACGCATAATTTTGAATGGGCATAATTCAGCTTAACCAATAATCTCAGATATAAAACATCCTGTAGCCTCAAATTGCATTATGGAGAAAAAAGGCCTGTGACACTGCATTATGGCAGATTTTATTGTTGTGAAACCTCACAAGTTATCTTTAGTTTTATTTTACCTATCAATGGTGTGGGGAGCCGTCCTCACAATCTCCATGGCAAGACGGAGCTGGCATCCGGTGTTCTAACTGGTAAACAAGCGGTCTGCGCATGTGCCGGGTAAATTTCCATCCCTTGCACCCTGCCTGTCCCGTGGCGTCATCTGGGCTGATAGTGAGCAGCCAACCAGGGAGCTACACGTCATAGGCGGAGAACATTTCCTATATAAGGGAGAGGGTTTTTCACCTCGGGGTCTCCGCTTTCCTGTAGCTTATGCATTGCCTCTCGAGATGCATTAAAGCTTTACTGCAGAAGGATCCTGATGTGTCGCGTCTTTCTTGCTGGCGAGAAGGTAGCGCGTTACACAATGGGACTTCACAAATTGAATGATGGATTGTGGTATAATTACAAATTTTATATTTCATTGAAGGGAAGAAAATTTTCTCTTTTTATTTTCTTAGGCTTAGTTTTAATTTTGGCATTTGCAAATGTTACAGACATGCTTGGCTGACTGAAAAATTGGAAACTTGCCTTGCTCCCTCATTCACACTGAGAATAATTGTTGACAAGGAGACAATATCCCATTAATTGCCAATATACCTTAAAATATGAAGTCAGCACTTCTTTCAAACTAGATTTACTTTTACAGGTTTATTTTATATTATATTTTCATAAACTAACCAGCATTTATATAACAACATAACAATAAATAATTCTATTGAAATATATTATTAATAAATAATAAATTCTATTGAAATATATTAAAATCTAATGGTAAAGCTAGGATCTTAGATATCTTTGATTTTTCAGAAAATGGTTGTCATAGAAATACATTTTTGTTTCAAAAGTTACATTGAGTTGAAAGACAGGATTTTCATGAATAGCTTACCAAAACTAACAAAAATTGTTTATTCAGCATTTATACATTGGACAATTTGTGTTTAATGCTAGGAACCTTGAGGATATTCAGTGAAGGATGTATTTCCTAGTTACAAGGAAGTAAATTTAGCAGAGAACGTGTATGTATGTATGTATGTATGTATAGCAAACTTTAATCTAATGTACCATCATGTAAGTGCTTTACCAGAGGCAAAACAAAGAAAATATTGTCATTTCCAGAGATCCTTGATTTCTGGCTTTTTGCTTTTACTCAATATTCTAGAAGGTGAGCTTGGAGAAAATTTACAGGAACATTTTGGGAACTGATTTTTTGAAAACAGAAGGTGAAATGTGGTCATAGGAGCTGATAAACAAGTAGAGTTATTTATGCCCATGTCAATAGAAATGTGGATGCCATGGTTCAACAGTTTAATCAAATATCCCTAATATCCCTAAGCCTCCATCAGCTTAAACAGATCATAGTCATATCCAACTCAGTCCAAGCATAAAAATAATCTGCCAAGAGAATGGAAATGAAGCTAAAATTACTGCTGTTTCATAAGATTGATGATGCCCCAAATTATATTTAAGTTAAGCTACTAATATAGAATAAAATGGCTTTAATTAAATGTGTGGCAGATCATTCATAGCTTCATTTCTGCGGTGTAGAGGATTTATTCCACATTGCCTAATGTTTGGCAACAGTTCTTGGTGAATGAACCAACCAAAAATAAAAATAAATTAAAATACTGAGATGCTTTCTCTCATTGAATGAGCTGGGAAAAGATTGTGAAAATAAGAGGGTTCTGAGAGAAAATTCTCTGTTTCTATGGTAATCAAGATCAACAGCATGTACCTACCATCATTATATATTTCCAAGCTCAAAGAAAGTTTCAACTCTCACTGTAATTCTATAGCTATAGCTGATAAGAAAAAATAGGATTGTTATCCAAATCTCATAAAGCATTTTCAGTATAAATATGTAATAAAATTGTGAATAACTAAAAAAGCAGTTGCTATAATGTTTTCAATAACTGTAACCAATTTATTTAAAACCTATCCATTGAAAAATTGTGAAAATGAGGTCCAAGCATGAATAAACAACCTGCCCTAGGTCCTGGCAGCTCACTGAAATACCAGTACACTCCAGATATTTTTTCCCCAGTTTGCTGGTGTTCCTGGTACACTGGTAATCTTTGAAAATTCAGAATCAAAGATTTTGCAAAACCTTTTGAGCATAATAAGACTGACAATTACCCCTTTCTGTATATGAATTATGAAGCTCAATTTTCATGGTTTCCCTACTAGGATAGCTCTATATTTTGACGAATAACAAAAGGTGTTGTACCTTGTTTGCTCATTTTCAAAATGAAGATGACAGCATCTACTACCTCAGAGAATTGGTGTGAGTACCACATGAGCTAACATTTGTGAAATTCATAGAGATATACTTGCAGTTTATAACTTTAATCATCTAAATATATAATTTAAGCATCTGACATTGTCGGCATTGAATATTTTGACTGGGGAGGAAGCAATTTATTTTGCCATTACTCCCATATTAACTCTTTATCACTGAAGGAAGTCAGGACAGAAAGTTATGAGGGCAGAAACCTGGAGGGTGCAGCTTATGTAGAGGCCATCAAAGAGTTCTGCTTATTGCCATGTTCTCCATGGCTTGCTCAGCATAGAAGCCTCTTCTTCTTTTTTTTAAAAAAAATTATTTTATTAGATATTTTCTTCATTTACATTTCAAATGCTATCCCGAATGTCCCCTATACTCTCCCACTGACCCTGCTCCCCAACCCACCCACTCCCACTTCTTGGCCCTGGTATTCCCCTCTATGGGGCACATAACATTTGCAAGACCAAGGGGCCTCTTCCCAATGATGGCCTATTAGGCCATCTTCTGCTACATATGCAGCTAGAGAAATAAACTCTGGGGGTCCTGGTTAGTTCATATTGTTGTTCCACCTGTGCCTCTTCAACTCAAGAAAATTTAGATGGAGCTTCATTTTTGTCTCTTACTTGTTTAACTCTTGTTTGATGTTAGTTACCTAGCATTTTAACTATATTGATACTATCCCAACGTTGGAATGTTCTAGCTGGTTTTATTAAACTCTCAGAGCAATTACCACAAGCAAAGTTGCCAGCATTTTTTCTAAACCCTAGAAATGTGTGATACTAACCTACAGAGGTGCATAAATAATACTTAAAATGTTAAAGTATACTTGTTTAATATTTACCTTGTGAAGAGTTGTTTTTAGTGCTTTTGTTTTAACATTTAGATGAACATATACGTGATAATTTTTTTCTTTTTATTATTATTATTTTCTTTATTTACATTTCAAATGCTATCCAGAAAGTTCCCTATTACCACCCCTCCCCTGCTCCCCTATCCACCCACTCCCACTACTTGGCCCTGGCATTCCGCTGTGCTGGGTCATATAAAGTTTGTAAGACCAAGGGGCCTCTCTTCCCAATGATGGCCGATTAGGCCATCTTCTGCTACATATGCAGCTAGAGACACAAGCTCAGGGGGTACTGGTTAG
>NC_034613.1:124510193-124552317 GCF_900095145.1 Mus pahari | reverse complement strand
GGCAGACAGAACCCTCTCAGGTGGCCATCTTTCCTCTGGTGAGGAAGGTGCCCAAATTTCTGAAGCCCGAAACAGTGTCTGTCCCAGAAGTTAGGTTGCTCCTGTCTGTCCTGAAGCTATGTAGCTTCTGTGGTCCACACTCTTGCTAGTGCAGACTGGAGCCTAAGCGAACTGGAGCAAAGATGGCTCTCCTGCCAGCTCAGGCCTTGAGACTCCTCCGGGAGGACACCCCTCCTCGGGCGGGAAAGGTGCTGGGTGACTAGAGCCAGAATTGGGATCTTTCCCAGAAGCTGTGTCACTTCTGCAGGCTGCCCTCTCCCTGGCAGTGCACTAGAGCAAAGATGGCTCTCCTTCCGGCTCAGGCCTTGAGACTCCTCCTGGGTGGACACCCCTCCTCGGGCAGGAAATGTGCTGGGTTACTGGAGCCAGAAATGGGATCTTTCCCAGAAGCTTCTGCAGGCTACCCTCTCCCTGGCAGTGCACCGGACCGGAGCAAAGATGGCTCTCCTTCCAGCTCAGGCCTTGAGACTCCTCCTGGGCAGACACCCCTCCTAGGGCAGGAACGGCACCGGATTACTGGAGCCAGAAACAGGATCTTTCCCAGAAGCTGTGTCACGTCTGCAGGCCGCCCTCTCCCTAGTGGTGCACCAGAGCAAAGATGGCCTTCCTCATACCTGATAAATTTTAAATTTTGGTGAAAAGAATACAATGAATAGGAAACTAATAATCAAATCTGAGTTTTGTAATCTTAGTTAATTCTCAAGCATGGGATATATATATATATTGGGAGTAAGGAGATAGCAATTCGAGAGAAAGAAAGAAAATACAATCTTGCTTCTTGCAGTAACAGGTATGAAACCTATAAGCAAGTATTACCTTACTGTGTTATATCCCAGACACATTTTACGCTAAATGTTGAGAAAAGATTGTGAGATTTTTGCATAGATTTACTGTAAGATTTTTCTATATCCTCAGCAGGAATTGAACTTGCCATTGTACCATGTTAGTAACGTGTTAGCTTCTCACATAGCTGGAATATATATATACTATATATATATATATATATATATATATATATATATAGTATATATATATATATATATATATATATATATATATAGAGAGAGAGAGAGAGAGAGAGAGAGAGAGTATATATATAACTTTATCACCTTAATTGTGAAAGTGGGATTCCAACTAGAGACACCGTGAATCCTATATGGCAAGACTGGAATATAATCCTATATCAAATATACAAGTTTTGCACATTGAACCTTCTGTTGGTTTACCATGAAATGCAAGGACAAAGCAGAAATGAAATGGTCAAAATGAGTATGTGTTTGCAACAACTTCATGGATATCCTTGACCAATTGGTTATTTCAGAGTAAAAGAAAATAAAAGAGGGTGTTTATCTAAACTTTCAATGTGTATCTTGCACTTTGGACACAGTTTTATTGCACATAATGGACTGTTGACAAAAAAGTGAAAACATAAATGCACAGTAATTTCAGATTGAATCTGAGACATTCTATTTGCGAGGTGCAAGAACCAAGCACATGTGAAGTCTCCTTCAAGTATATGAATTACCATAAATATTTCACGAGCTTGTCGAACTCTATTCAGAAAAGCCTAAGATTTTATATTTGGAAAAAGACCATTTTTGTCACAATTCATTCTTTGCTGAAGCAACTCATTTTATAGTTCTTCTAGAAGAAAATGCAAGTAGAGAATTTATGCTGAACTATTAACTTGTTTGCAGGCATTTTCATAGTGAATAAATACTCTTAGATGTCCTATGAATAAGTGGCTTTTCTAAGGGACATACCAAAACTTCTTTTTGTAACCAGTACACATTGTCTTTTATCAGTCCAGAAATTTGCAGAGATGTATGCTGTGTGGCAGGAACACTCAGGTAGTATAGAGCTCAGATTGTAGATGGGAAGAAATACCACTAACATACAGAAATGACAGGTAAGTAAGAACACATAAGCTCTAATATAGAGAGAGTATATCAAATAACATGGAAAGTTCTGGCAGTTCGGTTAACAGGATAAAGATAGTCAGCTTTCACAGTTTTGTTGCATATTATTTAAGTTTTATCCAGTCTGTTTCCTGTCTACCCTTGGGAATGCATACTAAATAAAGGTAAATGTGTTTCTCTGAGGAAAAATAGATAAGTAATAAAAGTTAATTAAAATCTGTTTATGTACTTAAATAGGTAAGCTCCCTGAAAGTACTTCACTAACTTCTAGCCTTAAAGCTCTCCCATTGCAAAAGACAAGGGATTAAGATATGACACAATCTATTGCCACCAATCAGAAAATACCTCAACCAACAGAAAACCAGTAACCACTGCCTTGCTAGTGCTGCCCAACATCATATAAAATAATCCCCAGACAACCCCTTCTTCAATTACAAAGCAAGGTCATGGGCATAAATAAGGAAAAAGGACTATGAGTCAGCTCAAGAAGTGAGAAAAGAAAGTGTAGAACGAATGAGAAGAACAAATTAGAAGAATATAGCAGCCATAGATCATGTCTGAAGGCCAGAAGACAAGAAAGTGATGTAAGAATGAGCAAACAAGCAGCCAAGTGCCAGGGATCACACAAAAACAAGTTATTAAAAGAGACAGAAGATTGTATCAAAGCCAAGAAACAATGAGAACAGAGAACAGTAGAACAGGCAGAAAATTAGAAAGTCAGAGGTTTGGAAGAAAGCCTGGTTGGCTGACTTTCTAGAGTTGACAACTCATAGGCATGGCCCCGAGCTGCTAAAGCCTTAATACTTCATAGATCTGCAAGATTCTGCACCCCATTCTTTCCAGGAAAGATTTGTTCATATGAATGACATCGCTATTAAAATTTTTTCTATGGAACTTAACTGAGTTAATGGAGAAAATAGTAATCAAGATTGGATTTGTACAGGTTAGAAATAAACCTTTGTTCCCATTTAAAGTTCCTGCAAAGAGCCATTTAATATGGGTTTTGAGCACTAAATACAGCTACAAAGATATTAAATGCCTTACTGTATTCGTAAATGAAAAGAAGATTGAATTTCAAAATGGTACCCAATTTCAAGTTTGAACAAAGGATTCTGCTTATGGCTTAGGCAAAACTATTGATGCTTTCTCTTTCTGAATTCAACTCAAATGTAAGTTGGTTTATTTATCACAGCATTGATGGGCTATTATAATACTTAGAAGTTCTTCCATAAATTGAGAAGTGGTTAAAGCAATAGACTAGAAATATCAATAAAGCTCTGAAATATTCACAACACACCAGATTGTTTTGTTACTGTAGAGATGTCATTCTTTTATCAAGAATAAATTTGTAGGAGTAATTTCCAAACAGTGGTTAAAATGCATTGTGTGGAAGATTATATGAGTTTTTCTTAAGTAATTGTCAGCAACGGAAGGCTTAAAAAATACTTTTTCCAGACTTTGCCTGTATCTTTTTTTCTGGCATGGGAAAGATAACTAAACAACATGTGTATGAACGTGCCTGTGTGAGAAAAGATTGTGAGATGTTTGCATAGGTTGACTGTAAGCTTTTACTATAGCCTGAATAGGAATTGAACTTGCACTCCTACCATGTTAGCTTCTCACATAGCTGGATTTACAATACTGTGCAATCAGCACCAGCTGAAATGCTTAAGATTTTACACACACACACACACACACACACACACACCATTCACAGCAAGAGGGGTGATGGTAATAAGAATGTTGCCTTCCCTCATCTCATATGAAGTTACCACAGTAATAGAATTATTTACGTTACTTTCCCCAAATGTGATAAAGCCATATTTAAGGCATTTGTACACAAGTTGGAAAGTAACAAGGAACTATTCCCAGACTGCTACAGTCTTAGAAAGTACAGAAGAAAAATAATTTGATTGGCTTAAATGAACTTCAATTCTACCTACATATCCTTTCCAATTCACTCCGAGTGACATGCTGATTGGATCAAGGGATTTCTTGTGACTCTGAATAGGCAGAGTGAGGAATGTTCAAGTCTGTCTCATGAGGTAAAACAGAGGAGTTTGTTAATAGAGTCTGGGATTTTTTCTGAGAAGCAGAATGTATAGGCACTTACAGAAGCAAGCCATCTATTCTCAACACGGGCATGAGAAATGGGTAGGGCTGATCTTGCCTTGATGTAAATAAATGAAATTTAATTCCTTCAAAAATGCCAGTTCTTTCTCTAGAGCCAAATTATGTCAGATGAGAGCTTGGCTTCAACGAGGAAGAGAAGAATGAAAGATACACTGTGAATATTTGATTTCAGAGAAACTCAAATATAATTTTACCTTGAAAAAATCATATATAAGTGATTAATACATATATATTTATAACTTAAATAAAAGGTCACTTTAAACTGTCTAATATAGCACTAGCATATTAGCTTCTCCAAATGAGTTTCTCAAATACTGTGTGGTGGTATTTTGTGTCATTGTATTTTTGTTTTTAAAAGATTTATTTTTATGCAATGAGTGTTTTGGTTGCAAATAAATATGTGCATCTCATGCCTGCCTGGTGCCACTAATGGTAAAGAGAAGGTGTCACAATCTCCAGAGCAGGAGTTATAGATAGCTGTGTGTACCCATGTAGGATCTAAGAATAAAACCCAAGTCCTCTGCAAATTCTTGTACCTACTGAGTCATTTCTCCAGCACCATGAATTTTTATTTTTTCTGAGCTGGAAATTTAACTATACTTCCCATTATGGCTTAAAACTCTTGGCTCAAATTATCCTCCTGCCTCAGCCTCCCATGACACTAGAATTCAGTGTACTAGGTTTATTTTTTTTTTATACTACATTATGAGCTGAGTGAGTTATAATCTCGTGACAACACTTTTATTTTTATCACCATAACCTGGGGCCTCCAGAATATTTCTACTCAGGAATGAATACATTTCCTCCAAGGATTAACATATTTATACAGATTTGTTGCAGTAGATGTGATCAAAATTGAGTTTGTCACAGTAGGACTGTAAAACACTGTTTTTTAAAATGACTTACATGACCAAGAACCAGTCCCTCCTCTTCATGTATGGTGATAACATTTTCTCTATGCTAAAATTCAGTGCTTATCTGGCCCTGTACTCTATGAGTACCAGTCTGAAGATGCTATTTTGAGTAAATAACAGCCACATATTTTGACAAGACAAGGAGAAAGCAATGTCTACATTAGATATGGAGTTGCTAGAGACAGATAGAAGAGAGTCCCCAAGACTTGGAGAGGACATTAGAGAACCTTTTCTACTTTGCTGTTCTGGGAGAATATTAAAATGAGAAAGCATGACTTGGCAGATTTGTTTCCAAAGGAAAAAAGTGAGGAAAGAAGATCCCTTTAGTATATTTAGAACGCTGCAAGCTCAAGGTACAAAAAAAGTTAGTAACAAACACTCATTGTAACAGTTCCAAAGTAATTAGTGGGAAGCAGAAATTCTAGTTCTCCCACTTCCTAACTTCCTTTTAAAATTCTTGAGCAGCTGTTAATGAAATTTTAAAATTTCTAACACCTTTGAGCTATAATCTTTCTGGATTCTAAAACCTACTCAAAATTTTATTTACAGAAAAAAAATGCATCAACAGAAACAACAGAAGGGAATTCTCCTTTTACATCTTAATATAGAAGGCATAATTTAGGGAGATTCAGGTACTTGAGTTTCTTGTTTTTGAACTGAAGCATAAATCACCTTCAGGGCGATGTTGTTCTCAAATAAAAACGAAATTCTTGGGAAAGAAAAGATGTTTTTTAGTCTTAATGATAATGCTCCATCCTCAGAGAAGTACATTAGCTTAATCATTGCAGGCAATCATTTGCTAGAAAAGAAATGATTTTGCATCTTATTTACATTCCCAAAATGTGCAGGTTTTAGCCATAAGTAGAGATAACTCACTCAAATCTAACATCCAAGACACGCTCAAGAGGATTTAAATGATAACTGCTGTTCAGAGTATTCAAACCTAGGCAACATATCTCTACACAAAACTTCCTGACACCAGAACAGAGAGGGGGAAAGGCATGATTAGGATCTAAAAGAAAGAAAGAAAATTCAACAGCCATTTTATATTCCTTTTCTTTTCTATCTATTTTTTTCTTTAAGAGTCTCACTCTGTAGCTCTGGCTGATCTGGAACTTGCTATAACCACCAAGTGGGACTTGAACTCACAATTCACCCACCTGCTTCACACTCTACTCACGCTGAGCCTAGAATTACAAGTATACTCATCCTGCTATATTTTTAAAAATATTTTATTTAATTAACACTAATTAACCTTTCTAATAGCTATGAATGCTATGACTTCTGTCATAGAATTTATTTTCAGTATATCTTAAATGTAGTGATAACATAATTAAAAATGAGCACATTTGCTAGGCAGTGGTGGCGAAGGCCTTTAATCCCAGCACTTGGGAGGCAGAGGCAGGTGGATTTCTGAGTTCGAGGCCAGCCTGGTCTACAGAGTGAGTTCTAGGACAGCCAGGGCTATACAGAGAAACCCTGTCTTGAAAAACCAACAAATAAATAAATAAAGAACGAAAGAAAGAAAGAAACGAGTACATTTAGCAGTTATTTTTCTCATCAGAGTAACAAAACACCTGACACAAACAACTAAATAGAGAAAATTGTTTGTTTAGGATTTCAGAGAAATTTCAGGCTTTCATGGTAGGGGAAGCATGGAGGACTTAATGATGGCAGGAATGTATGGTCAGTTCACACATTTTGTGGGACCAGAATCAGTAATAGGTTGTATCTTCAAAGGCTTATTCCTAATGACCAATACTGACCTAGCTGTACACTCAGGGTATAAGCACCTGCAATATGAAGCAATGAGTATCATCCTACATTTGTATCATAACATCATTAAAACAGACATGTATGTATTAAGAGCACATGAGAACAACAGCAATTTTTCATGTATTTTTAGCTTTAAATAACCAGTTAAAGAAGTGAATTTTTTATGGATTGCATAGATTTTGTTAATGAATCAACCCATCTATATTTATCATAAATAAGGCAATCACAAAATAGTTCAGAAATCAGTGAATTGTATAAAATACTTTGTCATTCTGCATCATATTTATTTGTACTTACCACTTTTTGCCACACATATTATCCATAAAAACAAAAGGCATATCTCTGTCATAATTAAAGCAAGACTAAATTTTTGCAATAAAAGAGAATTCCAGATTGTTAATTTCACATATTTGTTGGTTACGAAGGAGTTCTTTTTACCTCAAATACTAACAAGAAATACTAACAAGAATGTTTTCTTATGGCTATCTCCTTTTTTTTTTTTTTTTTTTTTTTTTAGATTACTATGTTTCTGTTGAAGATGTTTTCTGCCTCTTTGAGCCTGGATACTTTTTTGTTTGTTTGTTTGTTTTGTTTTGGTTTGGTTTGGTTTTTTTGTTGTTGTTTTTTTCTTTTTGCAATATTTTATTAATTCTTTAGGAATTTCATACAGTGCATTTCAAGAATATTCGTTCTCTCAGATCCACCCGATTTAGAACTGAGAACTCCAGAGTCTTTTGTTCTTCATATATAAACTAGCTAGAAACTTAGTGTTAATTGTCATTTACTGCAAAGAGAAGCTTTTCTGGTGAGGGCTGAGAGATGCTCTATTATATCAATATAGCAATATGGTTATAAGGAATCATTTAAATACTATTTTCATTCAGCAGAATAATAGTATTAGNTTTCCCCCTAGGGCTTATGACCTTTATCAGGGTTCCTGATACATTTGAGGCCCCTTAATGTCGAGTATGGATTCTGTCACATGAAGCAAGTACTTTGGTCGAATCATAAAGTGGTTGATTGTAGGTATAACATTCATTCCACCATTGTACCAGTGGTACTACCTTGTTGAGACAGTCATTGTTATAGTTTACAGGATTCACATCTGGGTGAGTATAAGTCCTACCACAATTTGATTATGAACTGGGCCAGAGTGAAGATAGTAACGCAGGTACCTGTATTGTATACTGGCTTTCAGCTCTTTAAGTATGTACAAAGGAGTAGATAGCTGGATCATGTGGTAGTCCGGCATTTGGTTTTGTTTACTTGTTTTTGGGGAATAACCATACTTATTCCCCCAAACACAGGAGCAATTTATACAATGACCAGCAGTATATTTTCAAAGACAATCATTATATAAATTTACATGCCCATTTGTTAATTGGAATATTGATTGATTCATTTATTAATTTGTGTCTTATCTTTCTTTTTATTAATTTAGCTAAAATATATGAATATTTTTTATCTTTTTTTGAAAAAGCAATTCTTTTTCATTGATATTCATTTTGTTCTTTTATGGATTCTTAACCCTCTTCTCTTCCTTTTATTCTTAGGTTTGATCTATTCATTTGTCCTAAAGTTCCTAGATATTTGCTGTTAGGAGCCTTTTATACTTTGTATTTTCTTTGACTGATGTGTCAATGTCTTCTAAGGTATCTTCTGTGCCTGAAATTCTTTGTTCTGTCTCTTGTAGTCTGTTGATGATGCTTGCATTTGTTGCTCCTTATTGCTTTTCTAAGCTTTCCTTCTCCAGGGTTGCCTTGCGTTTTCTTTATTGTTTCTATTTCCATTTTTAGTTTTTGTTCAATTCCTTTATCTGCTTGATTGTATTTTCCTGTATTTCTTTAAGGGATTTCTTTATTTCTTCCTTAAATTCCCCTATCATCTTCATGGGATGGAATTTTAGGTCATTATCTTGCTTTTCAGTCATGTTAGGGTATCCAAGGCTTACTCCGGTGGGAGAACTGGGTTCTGATATTGCCAAAATATTATAGTCTTCCGTTGTTTATGGTCTTACACTTTCCACTTGCCTCTTGCCATCTGGTTATCTCTGGTTTTAACTGGCCTAGGATTCTGTGTTTTGAGCCTGCCTCCTTGGAGGCAGGTAGAGCTTTGTGACCTAAGTTAGATTTGGTTTCCTTTGAGGCAGCTAGTGTTGTCTCTGATTAGGATGAACTTCTTGTGTTTCTGGTTAGACCAGGCCTCCTGTGTCTCTGGTTACTTAGGACTTCCTGTGCCCTTGTTTAATGTCGAACTCTGGGTAGGCTCAAAGGTTAAAAATTTGGGCAGGTTTAGGGCAGCTGATCTGGCTTGGGGCTTGGGGAGAAGTGGGTTGGAAGGAAGGTGGAGAAAGGGGATGGTGTAAGTCCTGTGTCAGCTGGGCTGTGTGGGTGCCCCAGCTGGATTCTTACCCCTGTCTTTGTTTGCTGTGAACCTCCTGGGAAGCATGCTGACTGTATCACTTGGGCATATTGTATAGTTAAAACAAAGAATATGTTAAAATCTCTGAAGTACTAATGAGATGTGTGTCAGTTAATATCAGTCTCATTTTTATAAGCCACTTACAGATTTTCATGTTCAGAAATGTGCATGAATACCTAACTGCTAAATCATGAAGCATATTCTGTTATTCCAACTTCTATTCCAAAGACAAATAAAACAATGCAAAAAATTGCACCTGAATATTAATCATCTGTGTATTTGTGATCACATACACCGATTATCACAAAATGATATCCATGTGAAATTCTGGCATTAAATTAAGGGTTATTAAATATCTCTGCTTAAAAATTCTGCATGTGTCTTTATGTATTTATATGTGTTTCTTACATCCTCACTTTGGCTCTTTTACTTTTGTTTGTTTTTGTTTTATTTCATTTTATTTTATTTTAGATGCTTGTATTCAAATATGAGACAGAAAGGTTGTGGACACAGATAGGTAGAGAGAACCTTAAATGACTTGGGGAGGGAAAATCATAATCAGAATATACTATATGAGAAAAGCCTAATTTCGATTAAAAAATAGGAAAAATGTAATTGAGAACTGATGAAGGAAAATGCCCCAGTATCCCTAGTAACTAAACAAAATCCTAGTCTAGTGAACTTTACATTTTACCACCTCCAACTAATCAATATGTAGACACTTTACTGATCAAAACCTACCAAACATTACCTAACAAAAAACCAAAAAACAAAAAACAAAAACAAAACTATCTCTTGCATTACTCAGCTTCCAATTGCTGTGACAAAATACTTGAGATATTTTAAACGACAGCTGATGGTTCCAGACATTTAGTTCATGGTAACATGGCCATGCTCCTTCAGACTTGTGTGATGGTAGAAAAAAAATATGGCAGAGGAATCTTCTCTCCTTGTAGTGACAAAGGAAGCATATATGGAAAAGCAGATATCAGGGCCCCAATCTTCTTTTCAAGAACACACTCACAGTGACATAATTAGCTGCTACTACATGTTAACTCCTAAAGACCTTGTTACTTTCTTGTAGTGACATGGGATGTCACTCACACCTTCAGATTTAGTATTTTGGTGCCATTTCAACTCCAAAAGAAATTGCTAATAAAACATGTTTTTCTTGCTTTTGTAGATACGTTATAATTTTTTTCTCTTCCATCTCCTTGGTGAAGTCCCAGATTGCAAATGGCCTGACAAAGGAATAATAATTTGTACAGCTAAACTCAGAAAATTTAATGTACTCAAGTTTATTTTTTAATATCATTGTCTTAGTCAGGGTTTCTATTCTGCACAAACATCATGACCAAGAAGCAGGTTGGGGAGGAAAGGGTTTATTCAGCTTACATTTCCATACTGCTGTTCATCACCAAAGGTTGCAGGACTGGAGCTCAAACAGGTCAGAAAGCGGGAGCTGATGCAGAAGCCATGGAGGGATGTTCTTTGCTGGCTTACTTCACCTGGCTTGCTCAGCCTGCTCTCCTATAGAACCCAGGACTATCAGCACAGTGATGGTCCCACCCACAAGGGGCCTCTCCCGCCTTGATCACTAGTTGAGAAAATGCCCCACAGCTGGATCTCATGGAGGCATTTCCCCAACTAAAGCTCCCTTTTCTGTGATAACTCCAGCTGTGTCAAGTTAACACAAAACTAGCCATTACAATCATTAAATCAATATTTGGATATTTTCCCACCATCGAATATGTATATGTAGATGAAATTGAACAACAAAAAATACAAGCTATGAAAAACAGTAATACTTTTCTATCATGGATGGTTTCAAATGAAAATGAAAATTTTTTTTCTTTTGTCTGCTCATAGTCTTCTGCATTACCCTCTCAATCTTACTGATAACAGATATTGAGCATTTTACTCTTAACTGCATTTACTGTGTTACTAATGACAGTATTCGGACAAGAAAACAGCTGTTTGTAAAATATTCTCTTTTCTTCTGAAAGACATTGCCTTTGCTACAATTCAGAGCAAGCCCATTGCCTTTTCTCACTACTTATTAATAATATCCAAGGCTGGAATAAATAAAGACAGCATCACACTGCTTCTCCCCCTACTCCTACTGCTAGCTTGTATATAATCTGCCTTTGCCTTGCTGTGGTTTGTTTCCCATGAGGAAAAATGTTACCATAGCAACTGGTTAACTAACTCAATCCATTGACTTTGCTTAGTGTTTTCTTTTACTGAATAGTTGGAAAACATGAATTGTTTCACTCATTTACAGATTTGTATTTGTTCCCCTACTATGTGCAGGGTTTCTTCCTAATCCAATCTATTATCAGAAACTCACTCATTGGCCTTAAAAATAAAAATAATAATTTATCAATAAATGGATAAAGACATAAAATACATTGAAATGTTTGTGTTTTAAATAATGTACAAATTGTAAGATGTTGTGTGTAGTTACAGAAAATGTAGACATTTATTCAGTGAAAGTTTTGTTATAACTTTGGTTTAGGGTAGTTTATGTTATTGATTTGAATCTATGTAATTTGAGTGATATTTTATTTTCTTCTTTGAAATGCAGGAGATGAAGGAGGCTGGCTCACATAATTCAAGAGTAATTGCTTCTTGAATACAGAACAAAAGAATTGCTAATAATTTAGTTGAGCTCAGCTTTCTTTTCAGTGCACAATATCGTCTGGTTCATTTATTATAGAGAACAATCAGTGCAGGGACAGAAATGAGAGAATGCCCTTGTGCAGACGTAGTAATTGCACAGAATGTATTAGAACCAAACAGGCTTACTTTAAATGATAACGGTAATTATTATTTTTGACATCCTTTTCATTTGCACAACATTTTGTACTTTGGAATTGTCCTATAGGATACTATAATATCATATAATTCTTCCAAATCTTGTAGGTCATAGAAACAAACTCCTGAAAGATTTTGTTTCCATGGTTTATTTGAGAACCATAAAGAAAAGCCTGCATTTCCCTTGCTAATTTATTGGATTTTTGTGACTGTTGAAGTGCAAACCATGTCACTAACATTTCGCCACTTTTTAGAGAGAGAGAGATAGAAACAAAGAGACAGACAGATATTAAGAAATATGACAGTTTGCTACAGAGAGCACTACAAAACACCACAGCCAGTCAAAATGCAGAGTTTTGAAGCCCAGTCCCAAATGATACATCGCCAAAACACTCCCACATGAAAAGCTTCAGGAACATTAAAGAAGAGATAGGGGAAGATTGTAAAAGTCAGAGGATCTGGGAATTTGCTGTGAAGTTGTGTCTCTTGGTAATGTGAGAATCTACACTCATAAAATCTCACCAATACAACTGCCCAAACATGAGATGAACAAAGACAGCACCAGACATGCTAAATCCCACAGAAGAAAGCCCTGGAGGGCCCAACTCCACACAAAGAACAGCAGGCAACTAAGGAATGCTGAGAATGTTAGTTATAGTTTCCATCAGGGAAGAACATAGGTTCATCCAATATCAAATGGTCAGCCCTAAATCACATGCAAGTAACATACACATTATACAAACAGCAAGAAATATACGTGTGTGTGTGTGTGTGTGTGTGTGTGTGTGTGTATGTATAATATATGTAATGAAAACAGAGGCCATAAATTTGAAAGGGGGCAAGGAAGGATACATGAAAAGTTTTAAAAGGAGAAATGGAAGTGATAAATACAATTGTATTGTAATCTCAGATATTAAAAAGTTTAAAAAAACATATAAAAAAGTAGTGTTATGAATGTGCACTATGATGAGACATAAAGAAGTTTGGATTGCAGTTCTCTTTGAGATCCAATAAAGAATTTGGGAACACTATCTCTTGTATCTCTGTCCAGTTCAAAAAGTCAAATGGGTAGTCCAAATTAAACATTTGATATTTGTACATTTGATTTCTTTGTGTGTATTTGTTACAATATGCTTTATGTAAGTTTCATGATTCTTAAGAGCAAAGTATATATCCTTCATATTTCAGTATTAATTATAACACATAATATGAAAGGTGAAGGTTTAAAATAGACTTCTTTGACTTTTTCTTTCTCCATTTGTCATAGGATATTAAACTATGTTTATAAATTTCTTCATTTGCTTATTAACTTAAAATTGCTTTGACCTCAGGGACTTAAGTTACTCAGTATATATGGCGTCACTCCTTTTGGGAATTTCCACTATCTTTCAGGATTTTCAGTATCTATTAAGTCTTAGATCTCAAACAACATTCACGTAATTCATGCTCTCTACTGATCAAGGTCATCTGTGTCATATTGCTCGAGGATATTTTAAAATAAAAATCTTATTCCTGTTTCCAAATCTTTCAGTTTAGTTTTATGGCCTTGGGAAGCTCTTTTTGGCAAGCTATGCCTTAACATCCACAACTATCATTCGTGCCTCATTAGGCATATCTTGCCAATTTCATGTGTTTGTAGAAGTTATCAAATGAGCAAAGAACATCAAATGACATCACTAATTAAAGATACCATAGACTTCATCTGATGAATCCCTACACTAATACCAATGCCTACTTAAACTCACAAAGCCCAATATATATTTCAAATTTAATTTTCAGTATGTCTTTCCCCAAATTTATTTAGGTTCTGAGAGTACCTATAGAGGTACATGTGCAAATATTACTGTGAGTATATATGGTATGATTCTCTGAGGTCCTATAATGACTCCAGAGGAAAGCAAAGTTAAGTCAGAAATAGGATCTGTGTCCATAGTAAAAGATATGAAAATAGTACTTCAGCGTCCTCAAAAGGATAGAATACCATCCATAATGTTTAGTAAACTAAAATTTTTAATCTTGGTCTCCTAAGATGGTAATAAAAGGAACATCTATACAAAGAAAAAAGTCCAGTGGAATCATTTTCTTCTTGGGAATTCTGCCATTCTATATTGGCATCTCTGTGGTGGAGAAATTGTTTCACCTTTATTTCCATGGATAGACAAATTTTAAAAATGAATCATCCACCTTAATTTTATGTTACATAGTTGAAACCAGGCTTTTGTTCTTATATACAAACAATAAACCTATGTGGCCAAAAAGAAAAAAAAGAAAATTCCAAAGAAAACCTCAAAATTAGTTAGATAATGTCATCTCTATGAGTAAATCCAGAGTAAGCTTCTGGCATACATTCATATGGTCAGTGTAGTAAGTATTAATGGAAAACATTCTCAGTTAGTCAATGCTTCTAGAGAAAGTAGTGGATATGATGTACTGTACCTTGCTTATTATTGCTAAATGCAATTGAAAACTGGGGTATCTATATGATATATCTCCTCTCCAAAATGGTTGGCTTTCTGAAAAGTCTATCCCATTTAAATGAGATCTATTTCCTTTCCAGTTCTGATATCCTCAATGACAAAGCATTGATAGAGATAAAGCATAAAATTATTTATCTCTAGTCTTGCTTCATTCACTTCTCTACCAGCACTGATCCCAATGTCACTCTCAAATCGACTTTTTAAATGGTTATATTTCCTCCTCAGGATCTGTTTCCCAGGCAACTGTACTTAAGCGAGATGGTTTAAGGAATAATACCAAAAAAAAAGAGACTTAAACATGGGATTGTGCAGTTGATGGGACTGTTGATTAGCTGGCAGAGTCCCCATTCCTGGAAGGTAGATGAAACACAGATAAACCCAGGCATGCATATTAGTTGGACCTTTCCCCTTGGTAAAGTACAGTGATATAGTGATAGAAGGAAGAAAAATATAATGCTTCAGGCATTTGAAAGATTTGTAGAGAATGCTACTTCTAAGCACAGTGAATAAAATGGTTTGGCTATGTGCCCTTAGTTCATTAGGGAAAAGAACTACAAGGAGCAACTAAGAATAATGCATCACAGATTGGAGATTCAGTGTGAAAGGAATGAAAGCTTATAAACAAAATGCTATCTCCTGCAGTTAAAGTAAAACTTAATTTTATGCCCAAGGAGTGATTATAAGAATAACAGAAGTCCTGAGTGGGTCAATGTTCAGCCTTGAAGTACCTGCACCTCAGGTTCTGGGTCCTGGTTAAGAAGATTAGTATTATAATATTAGCATATAGGGACTATTTGCACCTATTTGCCACAAGGCATGGAGCTACAGATTTTCCTTAATTAGCTAATTTTCTTCATTTTTAAAAAACTTTGTCATATTTTATATGTATGAATGTTTTTCCTGCATGCATATATGTGGAGCATGATCTTGCCTCATGCCAATTGAAGTCTGAAGTAGGTGTCTTACACCTTAAAACTCCAAGTATCTGCAGTTGTAGTTTGTTGTGTGGAGGCCAGAAACTGAACCCAGGTCCTCTGTAAAAGCAGCAAGTACTGTTAACCACTGAGCTACTCATTCCAGTCCCAGTAACTAAGTTTCTTAAGTAGCTTATTCTTATTGTCAGGTACCATAAATCTCCCTATGCTTGAAATTAGTGCAGAGATCTATATTTTATAAGTCAACAGATATCTAAATCAGGTTCTTCCTACCACAGTAACCAGTGAACTGAAAACTATTCAAGTCCTATCAATTGGTCTACCCATAGAGAGCTCAGTTAACAAAGATCTTGGTGGCAGAAAAATATTGACCAAAATTTTACTTATTCCTATGGACTAAGTAAGATAAATTTTAGAGTTGAAAATCATATGGGAGTATACTGGCATGTCACTCCTCTTGTATGCAACAGCAAACCTCAACATTCCAGATTTCCCCAATTTGATACTTAAAATTTAGCACCGAGGTTGAAGTAGCTAGCTTATGGTCACATGTTTCTCAGTTTGAGAGAGGAGGATTTAGAACTAAAAAGTGAATCATGCTTAAGTAATGAAGATAGATATCTTCTTAACATACATTTAAGGATGTTTGCAACAAGATCAGAGTTTCCAGTAAGGAAATGAGACAGTCAATTCAGTCTCTGCAGCATCGATCTATTTTACTTTTATACTGTCACTTTCTTCTGGAATGTTGCTTACTTATTTTAGCAGATATAAGTGATGAGTTTGTTCCCATCAAAGTGTCACCTTTCATTGGCACATTTGCTTCTACTTACTATATGCATTCTCAACAACGTAAGACAATCTGTAAGCAGATAACTTTGCTAGGTCTACTAGAGATAAAGGAGGTTTTATGTTTTGTTTTTTGTTTTATATATACATACACACACAAACACACACACATATATTTTATATTTTATATTTTATTTTATATTTTATTATATATATATATATATATATATATATATATATATATATATATATATATGTGTGTGTGTGTGTGTGTGTGTGTGTGTGTGTGTGTGTGTACAGTGGCTATGCTTTGGGGCCCACTGACACTGATTTGAACCAGGGCCATACTATGAAAATAGGTTTATAGTTATCCATTGTTACTTAGTGGTTTCAGCAATACATACAAAACTAAACATAATGACTATACCTCTTCCAGAATTTATAAATTTCAGTAATTATGCAGTAAGGTGTAGGCACCAAGACCCCACCCAATACATGACTGATTTTTGACAAGAGCACATGGCATGTAAGGGCAGTTGCTTCAAGTTCATGATTACAATAGCTGTTAGTGATTATAATACTATTTCACAGCCATTCCTTCTATCTTCAAGTTATTGCCTACTTTTCTACTTCTTACACAATATGTTCTGAGTATTAGAGAACTTTGTATACAAGTCTCATATGTCCTTTATTCTCAACATCTGGGCAGTCATGGGTCTCTGATTTGTCCTATGTGCATTGAAATGAGAGGCATTTCTTATTAAAACTGAGAGCAGTTTAGCATAGACATAGAGTTCTACAGATCAGTTAAATAGAGCATCCAGATATAAAGTCCACACAACTTTAGCTACCTGACTTTTGGTAAGACACCAAAATTATACAGTGAAAAATAGGCAGCAGCATTAACAGATTATGTTGGAAGACCTTAATACCAGTTTGAAGAACAATAAAAAAAAATCTATACTTATCATTCATCTTATATAAAACTTAACTAAATGGGTCCAGTATCTCATCATAAGACCAGATACTCTGAAAATGCCTAATGATCAATGATAAGTACTGGTAGAAAGTTTCTAAATATGGCTTCAGTTGCACAGAAATAAGGTCAATGACTGATGAATAGAATCTCATGAAAATAAAAAAAAAACTGTACAGCAAAAGAAACTTAAATAAATGAAGAGGCATGAGACATAGTTG
The DNA here is from genome assembly GCF_900095145.1 of Mus pahari. Lineage (NCBI taxonomy): Eukaryota > Metazoa > Chordata > Mammalia > Rodentia > Muridae > Mus > Mus pahari. Next base: position 124,534,879 of record NC_034613.1, on the reverse strand, counting down.
GAGATAAAAATTTCCCTTGTACATCTGGAAAGGGATTAGACTCAAGAGTGTACAAAGTACTAAAACAAACACTGCTGCAGACAAAGAGAACAGTCCAACTCAAATTCGGATATAAGGTTGAAGAGTAACTTTTCAAAAGAAGAAATACAAATGGCTAGGAAATATTTTTAAACCTGCTCAATATCATCACTTATCAGGAACATGCAGACTAAGACCAATTTAAGATTCTATCTCCCTCAAGACATAATGGGTATCATCAGGAATATAAATAACAAAAAGATGGTATAGTTGGAGTAGAAGGGCCCCCCCTTGCACATAGTTATGTTTTGTGGCCTGCATATATGCATTGCCCACTAGTTTTTAGGGAACTAGTTGGAGGTCCTCAAAGAATAGTTTTGGAAATACAACAACCTAACCATTAGGGGGCACATCAGAAAACCAAGGAACTTTCTACTGAGAAGTAATAAATACACAATCATATAATAAATGGCAAACCTGTAGAAGAAAATAATGTGTGCTTAATTATACAAGTTATGTGCACAGATCCCATCACTCTAAAGTGTTACAGTAATTTGAGAGTTTCCATTCTAAAAGGGTAAAATTTAATTATCACATTAAGAAATTTATCATTCAAATAATGATTTTTAAGAAAAAAATATAACAAATTATATTTTAAATGTATTCAGTCCTTATGCTTCGATGCTTACAAACATTATTATGTCTCATGAGATTCTACTATCCTTCATACATAAAGATTCTGATTTTATGTACTTGAATCACAGCTTTTTATTTGTAAAGAGATTTTTCCAAATTACTCCATAATTTATCAAGTTTAGGACAACAAAGGCAATGCATTAACATTGTAAACAGAATGTAAGACATTTTATTCAGAAAATACTCATATAATATAGCGGGTACATTACTATAAAAGATTTGTATATTGAAAATGATGAGGAGAGAAAATAATATAAAATAATTTAGGGAACACATTGTTTTCTTTTCTTCAAATTCTGTAAAATGAATGGGTTCCCAAATGTGTTCCACAGGTGTTATATAGCTAGAAGTACATTGTATAAGATGCTTTTAAGGTCTAATAGTTTATAAAATCATATTTTAACAAATGAGATTGTTTAAAGGGTAACATCTCATAGCACTTAATGTGTTTATGTGAATCATGAACCTATAAAAAGATCCATGAAAGCCAAAGCACTTAGCTGGAGAAATAGTCTCTCATTTTAAGAATAAAGTTTATTTTAAAAATTTGCAAATATATAAAAAACACACACACAGATAATAATCGGACCCAAAGACTATACAACTTAGTGAATTTCTGTGTTTAGAGTAACTACTTGGAAAGGAAGAGTTGAGGCTTTAAATTTGATTTTACTACTTATCTTAGTCAGGGTTTCTAATACACTGATGAAACACCATGACCAAAAATCAAAGTAGAAAAGCAACAGCTTATTTCAATTTTGTTTTGTAGTTCATTATCCAGAGACTTCAGGCAGGAACTCAATGCAGATGCTTGGAGACAAGAGCTGATGCAGAGGCCATGGAGGAGTGATGCTCAGTGGTTTGTTCTTCATGGCTTGTTCAGCCTGTTTTCTAATAGCACCCAAGTTCACCATCCCAGGGATGGACCCACCTACAGTAGTTTGAGCACTCCCTCATAGAACACTAACAAAGAAAAACCCATACTGTTTAGGGAATTACCAACGAGTTCTGGGACCTCATGAAACTGAAAAGATTCTGTAAGGCAAAGGATACTATCTGTAGGACAAATCAGCAAACTACAGATTAGGAAAAAAATCTTCACCAACCCCCCATCCAATAGTGGGTTTATATCCAAAATATATAAAGAACTCATGAAGATGTCCTCCATAAAACCAAATAACCCAATTTTAAAATGCAGTACAGAGCTAAACAGAGAATTCACAACTGAGAAATCTCGAATGGCTGAGAAACACTTAAAGAAATGTTCAGGATTGGTAAAAATCTTTTCCCAATCTGTTGGTGGCCTTTTTGTCTTAACGACAGTGTCTTTTGCTTACAGAAGAATACCCAAGATACAATTTGCAAAACACATGAAAACCAAGAAGAAGGAAGACCAAAGCATGTATAATCTGTCCCTCCTTAAAATGGGGAACAAAATACCCATGGAAGGAGTTACAGAGACAAAGTTTGGAGCTGAGATGAAAGGATGGATCATCCAGCGACTACCCCACCCGGGGATCCATCTCATAATCAGCCACTAAACATGCACATTATTGCATATGCCAGAAAGATTTTGCTAAAAGGACCCTGATATAGCTGTCTCTTGTGAGGCTATGCCAGTGCATAGCATATATATATATATATATTTCTAGGTCCATCCTTTCCCTGCAACTTTCTGAAATTCCTTTGAAGAAAGAAAGAAAGGAAGGAAAGAAAGGAAAAAAAGAAAGAAAGAAAGAAAGAAAGAAAGAAAGGAAAAGAAAAGAAAAGAAAAGAAAAGAAAAGAAAAGAAAAGAAAAGAAAAGAAAAGAAAAGAAAAGAAAAGAAAGAAAGGAGGGAAGGGAGGAAGATCGATTCAGTTTGAACAATAATAAACCTGAAGGTCCTTGATTCTCTATGGAGTATTTGTTTACATGAATACTGAATTGTAACACCCTCCAGAATATTTTGAAGTAACTTCCCAAGATGCTTCCTATATAAAGCATAGGAAAAGTTTCAACAAGATATCTCATGTTGTCTTCCTGTTCATTCCTACGGGGCACTGCTCTCCTTTAATTTTGAGAAGTCTTACTCTTGAGATCATGCTCTTGCTCTTTACATTTTACTTCTTCATTAAATCATTTCTTCCATTTTGTATTTGCTTAAAACTTCAGACAGAAAAAAAAAATATGTGTCCAATGTTTTGGCTGATACACCAGTTTTCCTGCTTTCCTTATTGCTTCCTGTCTTCTCCATCATTTTGGATTTCTTTGCTTTATTGAGTTTCTAGGGCACTTTCTGATTGCAAGCAAATCAGTTAATCTTTCAGCAAATCAATTTCTCCGTTTATAGAGCAGAGATGATAGGCTTATTGCCTGCTGAACCTGGATAGATGCTGTGTGGATTAATGGAGTAAACCACTGAAAAGTAGTTGAAATCCTTAGGAGAGAGGAATCCCAGAGGCCTAATTTAGTGCCCTCATATATAGTATAACTCCATTGTGAATAAGTCAGCATTGCTTTAAAAAAAAAAAAAACAAGACTTAACACTCAGGTAAAAAGAGTGATTAATTAATTTTAAAATACATATGTTTGAATCATAATGTAGTTCCCTTTTCCAGAGCCATAAAATTAGAGCTCCAAAATTGTCTTTAAAATTGTATGTCTACTTCATAGAGTTCCTAAAAGTCTTCATGCACTCTTTTTGAAACTTCTTCTGTCTACTTTATTGAAGTGACAGAGAGGCTACTGTGCAATTTCATTAGGATTTCAGACATACGTGGTAAGTGAATCAATACTGACAGTAATCTTCCTTTTCTAGCATACAGAGTGATGTTATTTGCAAATAAAGTTAAGTACAAATCCTAAATCTAGGTTGCTGTGATTATTTTGGCATGATGTAAAAACTAAAATACCATGATGGACATATGTGGCAGGTACCTACTTGGGAAAAGAAGAAAGCTACTCTATTTTCTTTTTGTATTTTCTGTTTATATAGACAAAAGATAAGAGAGAGAAGGCATTTCTGGGTATAAAGACAAATATTTAAAATTTAGTTAGGAACTATATAGGTTTAGTAAAGTAGTAGTTGTATATACTCTTCAAAGATCCTTAATTTGAGTAGGCCTCAATAATTTGCAAAATTTCCAATCCCAAGCCTAATTTCCCTATTGTAGAATGGGTTTGAAGTCGAATGAGAGGAGTTGATTGCCACAAAGGCATATATGCAATTACTGTAAATTTAAGGAAATTATTTTATGCTGAAATTAAAAGAGATCAAGGAGGGCTATGTGGGAAGGTTTGGAGCTAAGAAAAAAAGGGAATTTATATAATTATAATATACCTGAAAATAAAATGATTGTTTTTAAAAGGAATAAAAGGTTTGTTGAGCCATTGGTCAATAAGTGCAGATTTGGTCATTTAAAAAAATAAATTATTTAAAACAAAAACAAACAAACAAAAAACCCTAAACCTGTCGGGCGTGGTGGTGCACGCCTTTAATCCCAGCACTTGGGAGGCAGAGGCAGGTGGATTTTTGGGTTCAAGGCCAGCTTGGTCTACAGAGTGAGTTCCAGGACAGCCAGAGCTGTACAGAGAAACCCTGTCTCGAAAAAATAAAATAAAATTAAATAAATTATTTTAGTTTTAGGTCTCTTAACAACACAGGTTCCTTCAGTTCAAATTGTTTAACTGTATGTTATCACTGAAACTTAACTTGGTTTAATGAAATGGAATGAGACTATTGTATTAGCATCTAATACCTTAATGTTAGAATGAGTCAATGAATGAGATTCATTTAAATTGCTAATGAGTAAAACCAGATGGTATATCAGAAGACATTTAGGTCAATTTTATTATTTTAAAATTATGCATTCTGTTTGAAAACAGAAGATAAGGATTCAATGACACATAATGTGATGATATAGTTAATGTTTGCATAGAGGTAGAGTGCTTGACTCTGATGTACAAGGCCTAGGTTTCTACCTCTAGCACCTTTAATCCCGAACAAAAGTGAGAAAAATGCTCTTAGAAGTAAATATTAATGTATTGATATACACAAATCAAAATAATTATTTCATTTATTGTACCAGACCCTCTAATATTTCCAAGGTACTGTGTGCTTATAAAGAAAGATCAAGTTTTAAAATACATTAGTTTATATCTGATATTCTAAATTTGTGCCTATTCTTCTGCTTATTTTTCATATAATATTTTATTGAATATTTTTGAGGCACAAAATATTTAAAACTTTTTGTTAGTTAAATTATTCTACAAATTAAAAGGTTTTTTGAAAAATACACAAATGAGAAACATGAAGAAGTAGTATTTAAAAGACATTTTGGGTTCACTCCAATGGTTTCCATGGCAATAACATCATTCCCTCTTTGCATAATCACTGAGTTATTATTCTGGTCTTCAAATCTCTTGTTTATTATCAAGTTGGCAGCATTGATTTAGAGTTACTGTATTCACTAGTTTTCATTAAACACACAGAGTTCGATATCAGTGTACTTTATGTTGCATAATTCTGGCAACATTTACATTACTTTATGAATGGAAGGTAACAATACAGGCAAACAAGTGGCCTTATTATACCTTAGGAAATCACAGTATGTCTGTATGTTTATTAAAACTGACATGTTAAACTATTTCTTCATAGGACCGTTTGTAGGTAGTAGAAGGTGGATTCTAATTTCTTCATAAATAGTCTTAGGACTAGCTAATGATATGAATATAAATTATTTTTTGAAAAACTTGGTTTGGACAAATACTTACTTTTCAGTCCTTTTTTGTATTAGAGGCATTTTAATCTATAATTAATTTTCACATAGCCACCTTTTCAAATTGAGTTCGTTATGGGCTTGGAAACACTGTTGGTATCTCCTGAGGTCTGCTCAAGTCAGTGGTATCATTAAAAAGTTATAAAGCAGAGCTAGAGAAATGTTTCAGTGGTTCAGAGCCTTTGCTGCTCTTGAAGCAGATGCTGGTTCAGTTCCAAATGGCATCTCACAATCATTTGTAACTCAAGCTTCCATAGATCCAGGATCTTTTCCTGACCTGTGTGCATACCAGGTATGCACATCGGACACATACATACATGCAGAAAAACTTCCATACACATAAAATTACATAAATTTAAATTTTAGAATATTATCAGAACAAATACAAACTTGTGACCATAGTAAGCATTGTTATATTTTTGAGAAAAACTACTTCCTTTGAAAATTGACTATAGACAGGCAGGCAGTATATATAGAATTTTTTGAATATTCTTAATAACACTTTCCTGTGGGTTTTAATAATATTCTTATTAGAGAACATTATTACGTAAAGAAGTCCTTTTTGATATTTTACCCTGTATTAAATGGAGGCTGGCTTTTCACTTTATAGTAGGTTTATAATTAAAAATTTGGCTGATTGGAGTTTTAAAACTGAGATAATTGAACTTATATTTATTTTTCAATGGACCTGGTAATGATATGTTAGTTATTTGCCAATATGAGCCTATACCAGTTGATAGTACTAAATCTGAGTCATGATATACCACATTTATAACTAGTTAAATGACAAAAAGAAAACAAATGAAAGAGATTCATGTATACTTCTTCCTTTTCTTCTTGAAGTATATATGTGATATGAGGTGTGTGTATGTCCTCATAAGGAGGCCAAAAATCATATGAGGTTATCTTTATATCACTCCCTGCCATATGTCTTTAAGACAATGTCTCTTACTAAACCAACCATATTGTCACTGTTTCACCCTTGTTTTGTAACCAGAAATTTACTGAGATTCATTTGTCTCTTTTAGCTCATCCCCTAATGTTGGATTTGAAAGTAAGTGCAGTCAGGTTTGACTTCTTAAGGAGGTTCTAGGGAATCAGACTTAGGTCCTCATGCTTGTGCTTTCAAAACATGTGCCCTTGTCAAAAACCCAACCCCAAAATTCCTCATACGTTATCTTATAGCTTCAGTAATCTTTATTTCAATAAATTTAAACATTGTCTAGTTGTTCTCTTTCACTAAAAGCTTTCTTTGAGAAGTAAGTCAGTGACCCTTTAGCATGTGTGTGTTTATTACATTATTCGTTATCACCGCTATAGAGTGAATATCAGAATACAGAATGATTGAGAATGGAAAAAATGCTTTTAGAAAGATAAAGAGTGTCTTTAGGCAAAATCTTGTATGTTCATCTGACACATTTTTAATCTTCAAATTTTCTTCTGAAGCTCATACTTTTAATATTTGTTGAGCATTTAATAAATATGTTACTGTAGTACTTAAATGACACATGGAAAAGCAATTCAGAAGTCTGAAGTTCTTACTGGTACTGATAAAATTGTGAATTTGCTCATTTTAATACAGCATGTATCTGAAGGAATTTATAAAGGCACATCACTTCATCATTGTTTTCAGTGATGCTGCTAATGGTCATCTCTGGTATTTGTTTCTTAATGGTCATGATATATTATATCATGACTTTGTACGAGGATTGAGCAGGTGTTTCACTGATTCTGACAGCTAAATGCCATAATATGTATTCTAATGTTTATTTATATTATTATCAAATAAGCATGAATATTTGTATCTATATTTTAAGATTATTAATTTAGTACTTCAGCAAGGAAAACTATTAGCTATTTGTGTTAAAAATACTGAAACAGGACAATTTAATACCAATATTTTATAGATCTGGATAATTTTCCATTTCTTCCTCTAATTATTTTCTAAACCCACATTGTTTATATAGAAAAGTCTTCAAATTAAAGAGGATATATCTTTAAGACAGGTAATGTCTTCAAGAGAAAACTATTATGGGTATCTGACACTTTTTGGCTACTTCTCAACTATATTTTGATCCAGTGCATTTCTTGATACATAAGTCCTTAAGGGTTTCAAGAAGCAAGTGGACATTTCTTTAAGCACTTGAATTGTCAGTTTTGTCATGAAAAGTTTAAGATTTTAAGACTTAAGTCTTAACAAAACTAATGTTTCAAATTGACAGGGAAAGTCCTGATAGCAGTAAGCAAGCAAATATATAGAATGAACTTTTATGAAAAATAATTATGTAGATGGATATATATATATATATATATATATATATATATATATATATATATTAACTATTAATTATATAATTCACAGATTCCTCCAAAGAATCACCAATGTTAAATGGTAGAAATAATTAAAGGTGAATTAATAACTGATAGGCCATTGATGCTATTAATCCACTAAGGGTATTTCCATTTTAAAAACCAGGACATGGCAAAGGCTAATGCTGAATGTTCCTTTTTTTTTCTGGGAACATAGAAATTCTATGAACATTAGGCTATTTTATTATCATGGAAATGCTTCAACTCCTTGTTTTTCTCTTGTCTTGTACAGTGTTACCAATGAGCTGAGACATATACTAACTTTACCGATAGCAGTTCATAGAAGAATAAACACTTTTGAGGATGCTTATTTTTGTTTCAAGAAAAGAAAAACTGAAAATTCAAAATCTGGTTAAAATTCATTTACATTGCAAAGTGGCGATGAATGATGTCTCATGTGTGAATGAAGGTTTAGTTCTGAAAATCAGAAACGGGATTTTTACAAAATTACTCAACTTTTTGAGGAAGAACAGGTAGGGCCGAGGCCAAAGAAGGCAGAGTCAATGTATTTATCCTTCAACACTGAAACAGCTAGTTGTAAGCTCATCCCCAACCCATAGCAAGCCTCAATAAACACTAAGGAATATGCCCATTTCAATGTACAGCAGCAAACTGAGTATTTTTCAGTAATGTTACCCAAGACTGTGATGAAATCCAAGGATATTGTAAGGGCTCAAACCAATAATTTATATTTGCAGACAATTCTTAAGAAATTCTGAAAGTTCTTTTCAAGATCATAACTATCCACTGAAGTTACTCTCAGAGAGTAAGAGTTATTTCTAATTTTCAGACTTCCCTAGTGTACAAATTCTTTATTGATAAATTTCAGCCTGAAAATAATGGGTAAGACATGTCTAAGAAATATACTGGGCTTCTTCTCTGTGTAACAAGGAAGCATCTGAGGTGATATGATGCAAAGGTACTGGCATACAATATAGCATACCTATTGAGAATAAGTTAATGAGTAACAGTAGTGATAGTAATTGAAAGACCAATAATGAGATAAAAGGGACTGTAAATGTAGCAGAAACAAGATGACCATTAGAAGAGTAATATCCAAGGTAGTGTGGATGGAGTTATTGTGGCTTTTAATACCAGGGGAAAAAAAGTTTTGCCTTTTGGGTTGTTTTGTTTTGTTGGTTTGGTTTGGTTCTGATTTTTGTTGTTGTTGTTGTTGTGGTGGTGGTGGTGGTGGTTATTTGTGTTTGTTTATTTGGGGTCTTGTTTGTTTCTTGCTTATTTGTTTTTATTTTTTACAGTTGGTGGCATCCTTACATGCTATCAAGACAAAACATGTTTCAGGAAGCACTCCCAATAGATGGAAGTAGTAAGAGAGACAGAGACAGAGAGACAGAAAGGGACAGAGAGAAAGAGACAGAAAGATACACAGAGAGAGATAGAGACAGAGACAGAGACAGAGAAAATTGTAAAAGCCAGAGTTAAGGAAAGGCAGGTGCAAAAGTGTGTTTTCCAGACATCACAAGGCATGGCACATAAGAACAAATAGCAGCTCTTTGTCTATGACCAAGCCTTCATAGAATTAAGTCAACCAATCCAGCAGGAGTTGTGGAGCAGTCTATGAAGTCTTAGCCATGGCTGAGGAACTTTTGGGACTTGATGGATATTGGGTTGGGGAAACAGTGTTTACCAAGTCCTGACATTCAGAATGGAGAATGTGACATAATTTTTGCCCCTAGAGCAGAAGTAGCAGGGGTTGGACCTGCATGAGTGGTAATGGTTGCTAGCATATGACTTACTTGTATAACAATGGACATAACTTACTGTATGTTCCTCCTTTAGGGGAATGTCCTCTCTGCCAAGGTTAATAACTCCATTATAATCAGGTACAGCACCAGTCTGGGAGGTGATGGTGTATTGACTGTCCTGAACAAAATGGTAAACCCTGTGACATTTATGACAGACCTTAAGGCTTAAAACGTTAAGTTCAAGAATGTATAATTTCTCAACTATGCAAAATATAAGGATGCAATAAGAATGGTATGAGGGACTTCAGGAACCTAAAAGAACAGAGGCAGCTCTCCTATGGGCCAGCTTGTCAGAAAGATATTAAGGAAGGAGATAAAGATCCAGGGATTAGTGATAGCAGGGTACAATCCCATCTATCTAAGTTTATTGTTTATGGTTACAAAGGTAGGCCTATCTTAGAGTTACTTTGCAATGGTTACAGAGAGAGAGAGAGAGAGAGAGAGAGAGAGAGAGAGAGAGAGAGAGAGAGAGAGAACTTCCTGTCTTCTTTTTTTAATAAAGGGGCTATGGTCATAAAATGTTGATGCATGGAATAAACAAAAGGGAACCTGGAGTAAATGATTGAACTGAAATATAAATAAATGACTGGGCTTTTGGTCTGCAAAAGAGAGCTACCAATGGAGAACTGCTTCGAGAGCAAGCACAGCTCTTTAAGAATTTTTTCTAACAGCTTTTCCGACTTTGGTTGGAAAAATCCAAGAGTTATCCAGAGAGTTTTTTTAATTTTTTTCTAGCATGACAAAACTGTCTCTAGCAGAGAGCTGTCACAAGACGACTACAGAGCCAAGATCGATACAGAGAGCTGTGTAGGAAGACACTGGGTCCAGCACGGATGATTAAGAGACAGTGTGAAACACTTCCTCTCCCTGAAGCATTGCCAAGCCACTGATCCTCGTGTGTGCTGACTGATGTTGGCCTGCAGCTACTGTGCTGTCTATTCTGTTTTACTTTCAATCTCTCTTTCTGGGGAATATACTTCCACCATTTCTCAGAGTTAATCACTCCATAATAAAAGAAATAGATGTTGTTATCAGGAATGAAGAATGGAGATGGTCATGATGCCTTGTGTGGTTGATGGGGAAAAGGCGTTCTGATTGACCTTTAGGGCCTTAGGAAAGGATCTAGACAATATAACCACAGAGGCCATAAAAGCCTAGATGGCCCTTTGTATTTTCCAATATACTTCTCATCTTACGCCATCTATACTTTGTTTGACTAGCAGCAAACCACTGACTCATGGAGGAAAGTAAGTTTTGAAATGTATCTCTAGAGTGATTTCCTTCACACTCAGGTGCACAGAGAAGGGAAATGTTTTTAAGAGGTAACGAGTTTAAAAGAAACTATGTAGTTTAATAGCTGTTGAAGATCCCAGCAAAGTGTTTTCTTTTGGTTGTTTTTTGTTTGTTTGTTTTGTACTCCAACTGACATTTCCATGTCTTCTTGGCCATATTTGAATTACGATGTTGTTTGAAATTTATTCTTATAATACAACACTTAGAGATATCAACAATAAGGATTTTAATTTCCTAGAATATCCACTAACTCCAATATCAAAGCTCACTCCGTTTCAAGATAGTGCTTCACATTCTTTGCCTCGGGACATAAGGTTAATAGGAGAAATGTAGAGAAAAAAATCAATTTGAAGCCTATTTTGGAAATTCTGGAAGAAAAGTAGGATGGACATATATCATCCAAAAATCCATGAATTAACAATCTCAGGTCAAAGCTATAAAAAAGCTGATTAAGAATAATCCATAAATAAGATGAAAGAATGAACTATCCAGAGACTACCCCATCCGGGGAACCATCCCATCATCAGCCACCGAACCTAGATACTAATGCACATGCCAGCAAGATTCTGCTGAAGGGACCCTGATATAGCGGCCTCTTGTGAGGCTATGCCAGTGCTTGGCAAATACAGAAGTGGGTGCTCACAGTCAGCTATTGGATGGAACACAGAGTCCCCAATGGAGGAGCTAGAGAAAGTACCCAAGGAGCTGAAGGGGGATGCAACCCTGTAGGTGGAACAATAATATGAACTAACCAGCACCCCCAGAGCTCGTGTCTCTAGCTGCATATGTAGCAGAAGATGGCCTAATCGGCCATCATTGGAAAGAGAGGCCCCTTGGTCTTGAAAACTTTATATGACCCAGCACAGGGGAAGGCCAGGGCCAAGAAGTGGGAGTGGGTGGGTAGGGGAGCAGGGGCTGGGGGAGGGTATGGGGCACTTCCGGGATAGCATTTGAAATGTAAATAAAGAAAATATCAAATAAAAAAAGAAAATGAAAAAAAAAAGAAAGAAACTATCCCAGGTAGAAAATGGAAAAAAAAAAGAATAATGCATAATGATACATAAGCAGTTTACCATGAACTAAAGGAAATAAGAGATTATCAGAACTGGATAGAGTGGAAAAGCCTAAGAAGCAAAAGAGAAAATCATGTGTTAACTTTTCAGACCTGATTCCAAGAATTAATTTATCCAAGCTATATTGTTGGTTAAGATGGAAAAGAAATTCTATCTAGCTTTGGGATCAGATACAATAATGGATGAATGCTTCAGTTTTTCAGGTGGCAATTCAATGTGATCATAAATTATTTTTCTCATGCCAACAAGGTTTTTACCATGGAAATGGTGTGTCTAATGGTTCTGTGTCTAAGACAGATGAGTCTGAATCCAATCTAGCATTTTCTTGAAGCCCAAGGAAGGAAGAAGATATCACATCTTTCCTGTTTTCCATGACTGGAAAACATGGTGATAAGAAAGGAATAGTAAAACTACATGTGGCAGGAATTGTAGGATGTAGTATTGCGTATGTACTATTATCTTGATACCCTATGGATTACATACAGCAAATGCTAACAGGAATATATGCCAAGAACCAATAGTCAGCTACATCTAAATTTGAATACTTTGGACAATTTAGTCAAATAGAAGAAATGAAGTCTCAAAACGTAAATTAGGATATGTTTAAAAAACATTATTGTAAACATTAGACTGCATTATGTACATTTTAATGACTATTTTATTGTACTCTTTGAAGAAAGGGCATGTATGACACATAAAACATGAGCATTAAGTTAACTGAAAATTGTTAAGTGTTATGAAACTAACAAAAACCTCCTCAATGATATTCAATGAAAAGGTGAAAGAAATGGGATAAATGCTTTTTCTTTCGAAGGATTTTAGGGTAAGATTCATTAGCAGATATCTAACAGACTTCTTATATGCAAAGTCTATAATGTAATCAGACTTAACTTACTACTAAACAGAAACTTCTTCAAAACATGGTAGGCTGTTGTAATTTTGAAGGGAGGCTATATATTGATGACTATAAATTGAAATTTAGGCTTTGGTATTTCTGTGATACAACTAATACCGTACTTATTTAATAATAATATAATATATATGTTTAACATATATGTTGTCTTTTTAATTAAAACTTGCAATAAAAAAGCAACACATAACTCATATTTTGAACGAATAGCCTCAGAGTCTTCTTCATAGGCTTACTTGGAGACTAAGTTTTTGACTTGTCATACTTTAGAAGCAGGAAGTGGTAAATTGTAACCTTTGGCCCAAGTTGGCTAATAATATATATGCCTCTTATTTTTATACTTACACATCAAGTTCATTGTTAAATGAATTTCTTATTTTTCACTGATGCTAAAGATAGAATACAAGGACTTTTGCTTGGTCAGAACAATCACTGAGCGTGTATGTGTGTGTGTGTGTGTGTGTGTGTGTGTGTGTGTGTGTGTGTAAGCCCTTAAATAGATCAATGAATTTCTTACAAAATTTTTTACATAACTTAAAAGCAAACTAAGTTTTGTATCAATTGGTAGAGAGGTTTGAAATATTTTATAATTCTGATCAATGCATCAGAAAGTTATGATGAGACATGTTATTCATAAGTAACTCAATGACACTGAGATATTCATTCAAGTCAACAGGAGTATCATTAACAAAAGTACCTTAATTCCAATAAAAGAATATGTAAAGAGAAAGTTTAGTGGTGTTTTTATCAGTGCTTTCAATTTTCTGCATTAAGTACCTTACAAAATAATGGAGAAGACACTGGAACTCTATAGGAAAAAGACTTGAAAATGTGTGAGACCATTACTTTATGTATCTCTGTGTCTCTATATCTCTATAACTATCTATCTATCTGTCTGTCTGTCTGTCTGTCTATCTATCTATCTATCTATCTATCTATCTATCTATCTATCTATCTATCTATCTATCTAATCTATCTATCTACCAATCCATAGAACTTTTGTTTGACACAGTGTCTGGATAGGTTGAGCAATGGTAATAGGATTGCAAAATGATGGATTAGACCAACTTTTCCCAACAGAGGGAGCTATAAACTTGAAAGAGGTAGCTCATTTCAGGATCAAAAACTTGAGAACTCTTAGAAATCAGGACATGTCTTTTAGGCTAGCAAGGTTTCTTGTGCCCCTTCTTGAATCACTACAAATCTTGCCTCAGTAGTTGATGTTTGAAAGCATATTCAGAAGCAGTTACATAGCTTATAAAATGACAAATCACAGTGGCTACCCTTCAATCAATCAGATCCTATAGAAAAACAAAAATGAAGGTAAGAACAAAGATAGAAAATTCTGAGTCAAGATTCCAATATGAGTTTTTAAGTCACTTAAGGCTTAAATTATTCCATCCAAACCTATAACTCTTTCTAGGAAATATATATATACGTCACGTATATATTTCACATATATATTTCATATATATATTTCATATATATATATATGAATGTGTTATGAGTGTAAGTAGCATCTAGAAAAATTAGATAGACATATATGATTTTGAAAATTAATTTGTACAGTCCATATTATGAATAAATCTTTGCAAAATAGATACTTTGAAGGGAGCAGAAGAATGCTAGCATAATCCACTAAGCAATGTCTTGGACATGGTCCTAGTTAAAAACATCAAGAAATAACATGAAAATTATTTTTCACTCATTTACTCATGTTTTAAGCATCTTTGATGCATTTATACCATGCTATATCTCAGGATTGTACAAATAATGTTGATATATTCAATTCCTCCTCTATGAGGAAAACCAAATTTTCCTATTTTTTCACCATTCTCATTATAGTATTTCAAAGTTTGGTCTGGAGCTATGACCAACAGACATGTACTACATATCTTCCCATATACATTTTATTTATATTTTAAAAAGAAAAAACAGGTGGGGTGAGGGATGGGGATATCCTTGTGGAGACAGGGAAATCGGAAGGGTTATGGGGGAAATAAAATCTGGAGTGTAAAAAAAATTAAAAAAATAAATAATAAATAAAAAATAGACAAAGCAATTTTTTTTTCAGAGAATTTTCAGGTTCATAAAGCACTCTGTCTCATTCACTAGTGTATACATTCGGTTGGCAAAGCTGAATAAAATTACCAAGAAGAAAACTTTTGGCTTTCTAAATTTATGCCTTACCTTTCTTTGTTGACAATTGGTAAAACAATTTTCTAAAGCAGAAAACTCAATTTGCATGTACTAAGAAGGGCTGTCTTTTTACTTGTTTGGCTAGTAACAATTGAGTGTTTTGTTAATTTATAAAATTTTGTTTCTTGTCTCATATCTCTCTCACAATAAAATAAAATCGATAAAATATTTGTCTGGGTACTTTAGAGCACTTGCCTAGCATGCACCGCATCCTCAGTTTGATTCTGAGAATAGACAAAGAAAATGAAAAAAAAATCTTACAACATAAACAGATAATAGTACAGCAGCAGTAAATAGAGTGCCTTTTTCTCAAGTTTTCTTTTAAATTCCACGCTAAGAAAAAGGGATGGGGATTAAGAGCAATCTCTCCTTTCGATTACAAAACCCCAATATAATTGCCGACCTTAAATAAAATCTCCTCACTGCCTCTGAAAACGAAAACAGGATAATTTTGAATGACATCAAATGATGGGAAAATTCTACAGATAATCCCCAGCATGTACAACAAATCTGTGTTAATATCTTTAGGTATTGAGGTGAATGGAGAGCCATAAACTCATGATTGGGTTGACACGTTAATCTCCTGTTACCCTAATCCATTTTAAGATACCTAACTCAAGAATAACAAAAAGCACTCAGCTCCACTCTTTGCATTTTTTAACTGCTGGAGAAATGGCAGAGCACATAAAACAAGAGTGATGGAAGAGTTTATCGAAGGCTTTTCTTGTCACCTATTTTGAGAGGCAGCAGCAATTTGTAATTTTCTCATCTTGGCAAATCTGTGCAAATAAGGATTGATCTGTAATGTGTCAAAGTTTCACAGTGGTGTCATTAACAAAAAAAAGAGCACAGTGACTTAAATGTGTTTGTCTAATCTTATATGCTATATGCAAGGCTGTTCTTTGAGACAGGCTAACCAAACAGATACAATTCCCTCAAAACTTTGTTTCAAATCCTTTAGAATAAAAAAAAAATTCTACTGCATAGAAACATACTTTCTACAGAAAGGTTCTGCTAATCTCAATCATTTGAATCTGATTTTTGGTCTTTACCTATTTCAGATTATATTCTAGGCAGCACAAACTATAAAAGTTGATAGGAAAATGTGAAGGTCTGAAAAAGTTCATGAAAAAACATCTACCCTTTTGATATAATTATGTTCCAGAACAGAAATTGTAGTAGGGGGAAGAAAAAGGGAGTGAAATGGCATGTGGAGCTTGGAATGGTTTTGGAAGAAAGGCTCGTTTCCTCACCCATTTGTAATGTCGTATGTTAGAGGCCTGAAGTATTTGATTTTCA
Organism: Mus pahari; assembly: GCF_900095145.1. Lineage (NCBI taxonomy): Eukaryota > Metazoa > Chordata > Mammalia > Rodentia > Muridae > Mus > Mus pahari. Next base: position 124,518,496 of record NC_034613.1, on the reverse strand, counting down.
TGACAGTCAACTTGCCTTTTTATCTTCTACAAACTGTATAGGTGAAAATCATTTTTATAACTCAAAGTCAACAAGATATTCTCTAAATTTTTATACATTTTAAAAATTTTTGCCCTTGAATTTCGGCATATAATCCACAGAGTTATTGCCTGTCCATTATGGACTAGAAGAGTCTAAGTGTAACTTCACTGTCCCAGTACCATTTATTAAAATGACTATTTGCTTCCCATTGAGTTAACTTGGCAAAACACAATTTATTAAAAATGTTTTTTTTCTTTTGAGATACTTAATTTTCTTTCTTTAAAATGTATATGAACCCTTACATTAGTTTCAATCTTCTTTTATTATATGCATTTATAAGTATATTAGATGTCTTTCCATTAAAATAAATTCCCTTTTCTTTAAGTTTACAACTGTTACTTCATCCCTTTCTCCTTCCCTGCCCCTCAACCTTTCTTCCTCCCATCTCTTCTGATGAAGAATACAATAAGCACAGATCCTGTCATGTTCTACATACCCAGTCCTGCAACCCTTGAACTAGAATTTCTGATCAGAATAAAAGTATAATTCAAAGACCTATTATGAAACTGAAACAACACAATGCTAATAAAAGTTTTAAAAATAAATATTAAAGTTTAGAGTTAACATTAACATTTGGTAGAGATTCTTGGACAATGATTTCCTAGCATTTTGAAGCTCTTCGGTGTCGACCTCATTTCACTAAAGATAAATCCTTTTCCTTAAATTTTGTTTTATTCATTATAAACCTCCTTTTCTTGAGACACCATGTTCACATTCTTACATCCAATATGAAATGTATGTGTTTTGTTTAATTTGGCAAGAATCTAAAATAAAGTCCCAATAACACTCTCTTGACAAATAAAAGCATGAGAACATAATGTCCTAAAGCAGTTGCCTTATTGCCTACGACTTTGTGAAGATAGACTTCAATTTTGTGAGCATTAGAAACCAGTGTCAAGTGTGGAGATAAAGATTTGTGGCATAGAATTTGCTTATTTACTGATTTCCTTTCCTGCTATTACAGGGAGGGGAGGGCAAGGGTAGAGAGGAAAGCCTGAACCCAGTGTGAGTTACACATATCCAAGGGTCCTAAATATTTTCTAATGAGGATTGAGTGGTGAACAGTGTTGAATTAGAAAACTCTTTGTCTAACTCCTGCTGAGAAGACTTAACATGTCTCTCTTACCAATTTAAACATATATGTTGTTGCCCATGAGATGCATAACTTTGCAATGATTATGTGAAGGTTTTATGAAAGATTTTGCCATGATCTTCAGTGTGCTGAATATTAGACCAATTTTGGATAAACTATTCAAGAATGAGTCTGAGAAGTGTTTTTAAAAATCTATAAATATTTTAGAGTGCCCATTTCCATATGATTGAATATTTTTTTTAATAACTTGAGTATAAATCAACATAAGACACTAACTTAATCACTATTGGTCAAAGGAGTACCCAAAATGTATTACTAAGAAGGGGAAAGTTGAAAGGGGGAGGACTTGCGTGATGGCTAGTGGGACTAGAGGAAGGGATGATATTGGGTTTAAAGTGAATAAATAAATACTTTTGAAGAAACAAGCTATACCACTGCTCATAAAACTCTGTACTTCATACAAGAAATATACTAAATCTAAATCCATAGCTTGCATTAACTGTCTCTTCAAATATTCTCTTCATTCTGTTTTTGTGATACAGGAATGTAGAATGATTAGCAGAGTCAAAGCTTTCCATGTGGTGTATCAACGATTTCATGAGTGAAATTTCTACCATTTCTCTTTTCTCATATGTAATCTACAAGCAAGTGTTTACAATTCTGAGTCCTTACAGCCTGACTTCCTCTACTTACTTCCATCTGTGTGACAGTATATTAACTCAAAACTTCATACTTTATCCAATCATTTTAATTACATTTTATATTTTTAACAATTGTAATATAATTACATCATTCATTTCATTATTTTCCTCTCCCCACACCCTCCTATATACCCTCCTTCATCTTTTAGTCTGCTTGCCCCCAAAGTAATCATGCTTGTCTTCAAAGGATAATTTTAGTATTATTTTCACTTCTTCTTTCTGCCTTTATTTTCCATTACCAGAAAGCAAAGTTAAGTCTAAATATTTTATTTTAAACTAACATATTCAAACTGAAATATTTTTGCTGTTGTTTTACTTCTGAGATTATACTGTACTTAGATCGTCCCCTCACCCCCACGCCCCATGCAAAAAAAAAAAAAAAAAAGCATCTACTCCTCTTTGTTCTCTGGCATATTCATGGCTTATTTTTCATTAATTTTTCTTATGTGAAAAAATGTATATTCATACACACTCCTAAACATATACAGTCTTAAACACATACACTCCTAAATAGTCTGTATAATTTGATTTCTATGTGAGTTTTCAGGGTTGATTATCTGGTGTTGGTTAAGCAGTTGATGGGCTCCTTCCTGCGGAATTCTGTTTCTCCCACTTCCAGCATTCCTTAGTTACCTGTAGTTACTGATGTGGTAATGAGACCTGTGGACTCTCCTCTCTCCATTTTGGGATGTCTCTTATTATTGTCCTCTTTCAGCTAAGATGTAGGCAGTCAGTCTGTGGAACATTTTGGGGGCAGATTCTGACATTACTAGGAGACAAAAGTCTTAAAAGGAACTGCATATCTAACAAGAATTGGCTGTAGAACTTATTTGAAAGTATGGGGTTTGTTTGTTTTGTTTTATCTTTTGCTGAAAGGCTTCATATTACTCTCCAGTCTCCTCATTTTTTATGGGTCTGTTTAGGTTGTTGACTTCCCTGGTTTAATATTGGTGGTTTGACTGAATCTATAAATCCCTTCATTTCTTTTAGATTTTCCAGCTTAATGGAACGCAGGTTTAAAAGTATCCCCTTGTAGCATGCTGACTTTTTTCATGTCTTTTGTAATTTTACCCTGTTATTTTCTAATTCTGTCGATTTGTGCCCTTTATTTCTTTTAGTTAGTTGAAACAAGGGTTTGTCCATTTTGTTGATCTTCTCAAAGAAACCTTTCAGATTCGTTGATATTTGTATTGTTTTCTTTGCATCTATTTAATTGGTTTCTACTCTAATTTTTTAAATTCCTTGGTGTCAAATGGGTTAGGATTTGGTTTGATCTTGTTTTTCCAAGTTTTTGACTTACATCATTAAGTAAGGTATATGTGTCCTTTGTTATTTTTAAGATCTGATCATTTGTTACTCTGTTATTTTTTACTGGATTGACTCTTAAATGTAGAAGCTTTCAGCAAGCACAGCTGGTATCACTTGGCAATTTATTCTCTTGGCAAAATCTTTTGCAATTCTTCAGCCTCTGCTTCTTTGTATTTATGTATTTATTTAATTCTCCATATTCCATTCCCTGCCCCTCCCCAACCACCCTCCAACTGCTCCACATCCCACACTTCCTCCCCACCCCATTCCATCTCCATGTGGATGCCCCCAACCCCCACCCCACATTACTTCTAAACCCCCTGGGGCCTCCAGTCTCTTGAGGGTTAGTTGCATCATCTCTGAATGAACACAGACCAGACGTGGAAGTCCTCTACTGTATGTGTGTTGGGGGCCTCATATCAGCTGGTGTATACTCTCTTTTGTGGTTCAGTGTTTGAAAGATCTTGGGGGTCCAGATTAATTAAGANTNCTGGTCCTCCTACAGAATCGCCCTTCTCCTCAGCTTCTTTCAGACTTCCCTAATTCAACAACAGGGGTCAGCTGCTTCTTTCCATTGGTTGAGTGCAACTATCTGCTTCTGACTGTTTAAGTAGCTAGTTGGAAGAGTTTGGTCATGCTAGGTCCCTTTTTTGTGAGAGCTCCATATCCTCAGTGATAGTGTCAGGCCGTGGGACCTCCCCTTGAGCTGGATCCCACTTTGGGCCAGTCACTGGACCTTCTTTTCCTCAGGCTCTTCTCCATTTCCATTTCTGTAATTCTTTCAGATAGGAACAATTATGGGTCAGAGTTGTGACTGTGGAAAGGCACCCCTTCCTCCTTTGATGCCCTGTCTTCATGCTGGAGGTGGGCTCTATAAGTTCCTTCTCCCTACTGTCTGGTATTTCAGTTAAAGTCTCTACCTTTGATTCCTGAGAGTCTCTCACCTCCCAGGTCTCTGGTGCATTCTGGAGGGTACCCCCAACCTCCTACTTCCTGAGATTGCCTGTTTCCATTCTTTCTGGTGGCCCTCAGGGCTTCAGTCCTTTTCCCTCACCCAATACCAGATCAGGTTCCCCTCTACCCCCAACTACCACCCTGTCCACTTTCTATCCCAGGTCCCTCCCTCCCTCCCCACTTGTGATTGCTTTCTTCTCTCTCCCAAGTGGGACCAAGGTTTCCTCACTTGGACACTTCAGCTTGTTGAAATTTTGAGTTCTGTGGACTTTATTTTGGGTATTCTGCACTTTATTTATTTATTTATTTATTTATTGCTAATATCCATTTATTAGTGAGTACATAACATGCATGCCCTTTTGGGTCTGAGTTACCTCACTTAGGAAACCTCTGCTCCTTAATTCTTTTTGTGTATTGCTTCTTCAGAGTAATATGTTGGTGTTTGTTTCAGGACACACGAGTCACAAGATGATGTATCTTAGGAGTTTTGGTCCTGGGCTTCTTAATTTCTTTGTTTAAGAACCTTTTCCCAACATATTGGTGAACATTTTTTCTCAAAGACATTAAAAAGATGTTGGATACTGCTAGATAGTTTAGCATCTAACTGCTGAGGAATAGTAGTATCTATGGTAGTATCTGTCAGTCCATGAATATCCTTCTCTACTTTAACAACAAAAACAAAACAATAACCTGTCAAGGTCACACAGATTGACAACCCCAACGCATCAATGAACAGACTTGTACTTCCTCCCTTCATTTTCCTTGATCTATAACAAGAATGCCCCTTCCTCAGCTGTAGGTACACTGTGCCTTGGAACAAGATACCTTGCTTAAGGAGAAAATGTTATTTTTTTTTTTTTTTTTTTTACTTCCAGCACTAATTTGAACTATGTGACTCTTCATTTAGAGCACAGCAGCTACTTCTGTGGCCAAGTGCCTCTCAGAGAAAGTAGGAAGTTTGTGTAATCATCATCCACTTCAATGAATTACTGATAGGAGGTAGTTGAAAAGGAGAAAATTCAGCTTCATCTTATCACAGCCAACTACCTAAAAGACACCACGAAAAAGATCTCTAAACTTTTAAATTTGAGGTAATAAGAATTTGTTGAGTTTTTACTTTCATTTAGTAATTTCATGAATTTTTGTATTTAGTTCTTGATTTCTTCAATCTTCCCATTCAGTAATGAGTTGTCAAATTTAAGTTTTACTTCCTTGCATTCAGATGGGTTATAGGAATGATTGCAGTCCTTTTGAATTTGGAAAGATTTGCTTTTTGTCCCAAGATGTCTTCTATTTTAGAAAAACTTGAATGTGCTGCTAAGTAGAATGCTTATTCTTTGATGTTTGGGTGAAAGATTCTGTAGATATGTTAAGTCCATTTGATGTATGATGTCAATTAATTCTGATATTTCTTGTTCATATTTTATTCACATGATCTGTCTGTTGAAGACAGTGAGATATTTAAATCACCTGATAATAACGAATAACTATTAACATTTCTTTTAATTCAGTAATATATTTTCATAAAATTGGGTATACCAGACTTTGGAGCACATATGTTTAATATATGTCTTCTTATTTAACCATTCCCTTAATTAAGATAAGTGGTATTTTTTTATTTTTATCTCTTCTAAATAGTTTTAGTTTTATCCCTGTTTCTGTCAGATATTAAGATGGTGACACATACTTGCTTCCAACCTGGTCCCAGTCAATTACAGTTACAGTTGCCCATTCTTTTACTCTAAGATAGTACCTATCTTTAAGGTAAGGTGTTATTTCTTGTATACAACAGATAAATGGAATTAGTTTCTTGATCCAGTCTGTCAGCCTGTTCCTATTGATTGCAGGATTGAGGATATTGATATTTAAAATTATTCTTGAAATGTGTGCACTAGTTGTGGTCATCATGTTGGTAAAATTTTAGGGCATGTGTGGTGTAGGTCAGTGTGTTCTCAGTGGCATTTTGTATTTTAATAATTATAGCTTCATATTTCTTTCCAGATATTCTCTATTATGCTTTTTCCTCTCTTCAGCTTGACATATGGTATTGTGTCTTGTACTTTCTTTAGTTTGGGTTTGTTGGATATAAATTTTGAGGTTGTTTATGTCATGGAGAGATTTCTTTCTCCTTCAATTTTGGTGGATAGTTTTGCTCCACATCTAGTTTAGGCTGGCTGTCATAGTCATTTGGGATCAAAACACACTGGTTCAGGCTCTTTTTGCTTTCAAATTTTCCGTTGAGGAATTAGGTCTCAGTCTAATGGGTTTTCTTTTATATGTGACTTTCAGGATTTTTTTTTCTTGCAGCTTTCTGCATTTTTTGTTTGTTTTGTTTGTTTTGTTTGTTTGTGGTTTTTTGTCCTATAGATTTAGTATTTTACCTATGATATGTTGCAGAGATTTTCTTTTCTGTTCTTGTCTGTTTGATGTTCTCTCTGTTTCTTATACCTCTATGGATGTGTTTTTCTGTAGATTAGAGACATTTTCTTTTATGATGTTGTGGAAGATCTGGTCATTCATATATATATATATATATATGAATATATATATATATATATATATATTCACTCTGAAAAACTATAAATGTATATACTATTATTTTCTCAGTTGTGAAAATAGAGAAAGTAAACCATGATAAAATCAAATTATATATCTCACTTTTTGAAATTAAAAAAAAAAAAAGATGTTATTTGAGTACAGGTAGTATGGAGACACAGCTGTGACATTTATCTACTCCTGACCTCCTTAACTGAAGATATTTAATTATCTTCACCTAAATGAGGAATCATTAACTAATTCCATCTATAGGGAACAAGATTTCAACAAAATGGAGACACATGGGTATATAAAGATGATTCATTTAAAACAACATGCTACTTTTCCTGATTTCCCTGGAAATGGCTGCTGAACAAATGAAACGATTTGGTTTGGTTCTCAGCACAGAGCCAGTTAGGATATTAAAAGAACAAGGTGACATTGGTTTTATATTCCACATTTACCACAGGCAATTGAACTACTTCAAAATAGGAAGCATTCATGGGACAAGTGCTTCCTTTGTCCATTAAAGCAATCTGACCGGACAAAGTCAAGTTTTGTTATAGAGTCAAATTTGAATCAACGACACAGCTAGTAAAGAGAAAAGTTAAATATATATAAAAAAGAATGTAAAAGCATATGGGACATTATTGACATTATTTAAATTCATGAATATTTCTGATTTAAATGAAGACTGAGAGTATAGCCAAAATTTAGTGTAATTTTTAGTTAGTCTAGCTTTGTGATCCTCAGGGTACTGTGTTATATTAAGAATGATATAATAGATGTTCAATGAGTTTGAACTTTCTACTTTGCACCATTAGTCTCTCAATGATGTGCAACTATTTGCCCTGCAGAATAATAAACCTTGAGAACTGCACTTAGTTAAGAACTCTAAATGTGAGATTTTTCACTTTCTTTACTTAAGCAGACTTTGGGCATTTATGGACAGAAACTATAGTGTAAATCTGAACAGAGATCTTCTGTCTTAGATCTCAGGAGTTAGGTAGCAGATCACATTTCTCTGCTGCCCCAAATTACCCAGTGCAGCACTTTATGATCTGTGAATAATTTCATTTCTTCTTCAGTTTTGTCATACTTACTGTATTTTATAAAAATAGAGGCGGGCTGAAGAGATGGCTCATAATTAAGAGCACTTACTGCTCTTCCCAAGGTCCTGAATTCAAATCTCAGCAATCACATGGGGGCTCACAACCACCTGTAATGATATCTGACTCCCTCTTCTGGTGTGCCTGAAGTCAGCTACAGTGTACTTACATAAAATAAATAAATATTTGGGCAAGAGTGAGCAGGGCCCAGAGTGAGGAGGGACAGCTACCACATGATGGCTTACAACCTTCTGTACAGCTACAATGTACTTATATACATAAAATAAATAAATAAATCTTTAAAAAAATAGAGAAGGAATATGTTTGGTGGATGTGTACTCAGGCATGGTGGAAGGGGGTACCTCCGCGGGCCCATGCTTAGGCATCCCTTCCCCCAGAGGGACCAGACACAGGAAGGTATATTATAGAATAGAATTTATTCAGGGTATGGGGAGGGGAGTTAAGAGGGTAGTAGATACAGAGAAAGAGAGAGAGAGAGAGAGAGAGAGAGAGAGAGAGAGA
>NC_034613.1:124508428-124510058 GCF_900095145.1 Mus pahari | reverse complement strand
GAAGAAAAGAGAAGAGAAGAGAAGAGAAGAGAAGAGAAGAGAAGAGAAGAGAAGAGAAGAGAAGAGAAGAGAAGAGAAGAGAAGAGAAGAGAAGAGAAGGAAGAGGAATAGGAGGAGGAGGAGGCTGGCAGGCCATGAAGAGAGAAAGGGAAAAGGGAATGAGGAGTGAAGGGTAAGGGGCAAGAGGACAGAGTGAGAGGAAGTCAAGGGGGAGCAGAGGCAACCAGCCCCTTTTATAGTGAGTCAGGCACTCCTGGTTGTTGTCAGGTAACTGTGGGGCAGAGCCTAGACAAAAATGCTAACACTTATGGTGAGATTCTAATAGAAAAGGGAGTGTTTATAAACCAGGAAACCTTATCCCAAAAAGTGGTAAGAATGTATACATAAAGAAGGTTTAGAAGAGTTTATAAAGCAAAAAAGGAAGAAATAATTTGACTTTTTCTATAACTGATCCACATGAACATATCTAATTAATATAAGTGGACATGATGTTGATTAGCCATGACTGATTGTTTTGACTTCACAATGCAGGTCACTGAGGTTATATTTTATGCTTTGCTTTTGATTAGCATTCAGAGAAAGTCAAAGTGACTTAAAATTTGTCCTTGTGGCTATTGAGGATTGCTGATTTCAGAGATGGTCTAAGCTGTAGACTCCACTTATAATTTCATTACCAAATATATTTTGCTTTACCATACATTTGCTTTGTACCTGTCATTATCCAGTGTAATAACTGTAATACATATGAGAAATTAAGTATGATACTTAAAAAATAGCTTATGTAATAAAGGATTACAAGTTATTTTACTCAGCTGTTTTTGCACTTAAAACAAGAGACCATTGAAGAGATAGTGCGCTTCAAATACAAATGAGTATATATTCCTTTGCTTGTCTATTTTGAAAATGATTACACTATATAGTACTATATTCATCTATAATGCCAAATTTATACAAGTCAAATAGTACAGAATATACATGGTACAATGGGAAAGGGTTATTTTACAGAAATAAATGTTATATACTTACATACATGTCCATGTTAGTAAAAATATTCAAGCTCCTTTGGGAAACAAAATATCTGGAGAAATTCTTGCATTTTTAATATCAAAATTCAGACCACTAACAGAGAAGCAAAAGCAAGAGGGTCTACAGGTTTCTGTAAGAAAATAAAGTTCACAGAGCAAAGAGGAACTTCTCTGATGACTTAAAATCAATTTACATCTTGATCTTTGTAATATATACATAGGTGCTCATTGAATATATCATAAGTAGAGTTAACTGCATAGTAATTTTCCTAGAAAAGAAATGATGCTGAGCAAAGAAGAGTAATAGAGAGCCAAAAAGAATCTCTGTGTAAAAAGTAGTAATAGTTTTATTTTTTAATTATTTTATTAGATATTTTCTTCATTTACATTTCAAATGCTATCCCGAATGTCCCCTATACCCTCCCCCCCGCCCCGCCTCCCTGCCCACCCACTCCCACTTCTTGGCCCTGGCGTTCCCTTGTATGGGGCATATAAAGTTTGCAAGACCAAGGAGCCTCTCTTCCCAATGATGGCCGATTAGGCCATCTTCTGCTACATATGCAGCTAGAGACACGAGCTCAGGGGGTACTGGTTAGTTCATATTG
>NC_034613.1:124491447-124508417 GCF_900095145.1 Mus pahari | reverse complement strand
GTTTTGCTGGGTATAGTAGCCTGGGCTGGAATTTATGTTCTCTTAGTGTCTGTATAACATTTGTCCAGGAACTTCTGGCTTTCATTGTCTCTGGTGAGAAGTCTGGAGTAATTATAATAGGCCTGCCTTTATATGCTACTTGACCTTTTTTCTCTTACTGTATTTAATATTCTGTCTTTATTCAGTGCATTTGTTATTCTGATTATTATGTGTTGGGAGGAATTTCTTTTCTGGTCCAGTCTATTTGGAGTTCTGTAGACTTCTTGTATGTTCATGGGCATCTCTTTCTTTGGGTTATGGAAGCTTTCTTCTATAATTTTGTTGAAGATATTTGCTGGCACTTTAAGTTGAAATTCTTCATTCTCATCTATTCCTATTATCTGTAGGTTTGGTATTCTCATTGTGTCCTGGATTTCCTGGAAGTTTTGAGTTAGGATCTTTTTGCATTTTACATTTTCTTTGATTTTCCGTATGGAATCTTCTGCACCTGAGATTCTCTCTTCCATCTCTTGTATTCTGTTCCTGATGCTCACATCTATGGTTCCTGATTTCTTTCCTAGGGGTTCTATTTCCAGAGTTGTCTCCCTTTGTGTTTTCTTTATTGTTTCTACTTCCATTTTCAGATCCTGAATGGTTTTATTCAATTCTATCCCCTGTTTGGTTGTGTTTTCCTGTAATTCTTTAAAGGATTTTTGTGTTTCTTCTACCTGTTTAGCAGTGTTTGTCTGTAGTTCTTTAAGGGCTTCTACCTGTTTAGCAGTGTTCTCCTGTAATTCCTTGTGGAATTTTTGTGCTTCCTCTTTAAGGGCTTCTACCTGTTTAGCAGTGTTCTCCTGTATTTCTTTGAGTGAGTTATTAATGTCCTTCTTCAACTACCACTATCAGGAGATATGATTCAAATCTTCGTCTTGTTTTTAAGGTGTGTTGGGGTATCCAGGACTCACTGTGGTGCGCGTACTGGGTTCTGATGATGCCCAGTGTTCTTGGTTTCTGTTAGTAAAATTTTTACGTTTTCCTTTTGCCATCTGGAAATCTCTGGTGTTAAAGTTCAAGCTTTCTCTGGCTGGAGCTTGATCCTCCTGTGATTCTGTTAGCCTCTGTCTGTACTCCTGGGAATACAACTCTCACCTGAATCCCAGTGGTCAGAGCATTCTCTGTAGGCAAGCTCTCCTCTTGCAGGGCAGGAGCTCTGATCCACCTTCTGAGTCCTGGGGTCAGAGCCTCCCTGTAGGCAGACTCTCCTCTGGCAAAGAAGGTGCCTAGTGGTCTGGGTCTCTGCTCTGCCTCATGATCCTGAGGTGATCCCGAGGACCTGAGGCATGGAGAGTTGTCCGGAGCACTCAGGGGCCTCTGCTGGTATTCAGAAGAGAGATGGGGGTGTGTTGCCCCAACCAGACCGGAACCCAGCCTCTGGGTGGGTGGTGTTCCTTTGTCCCTGTTCCTGCTGCAACAAGCCCCTCCTGGATTCTCTGGAGTTGAGGTTGAATTCCACTCACCTGTGATCCCGAGGACCTGTGGTGTGGCAAGTCCTCTGGAGTGCTTAGTGACCTCCACTGGGGTTCAGAAGAGAAATCTTAGTTTTGTTTATAAGCAGTAGTATATTCTTTTTAAGTGCCATTGATGAAATGCATCGTATTTGGAAACAAAACATGAAAATAATGAATAGCAACCTAAGGCACAATTATGCATGTGCATTATTAGTTCCTTGACTACTTAGCCATACACATATGCCAGTATAGGGAAGGATTTTGGAAATCTTTGCATTGATCAAACCCCAAAACAACTTTAAAATGATTGGTACATTTATTTAACAGGTGCATTTTTAAAAGAGACAATTGGAGAGTGTCAAGGTTCTTATAATTCTTGCTTCCTGTGGTATACCCCTTTGTCACATTAAGCATATAAAACAATGGAAGGATTTTTAGTGAACCACAGCCTTGAAGGATAGAATATGGATACTTAATATAGGTAAAGGAAAAGTCTGAAAATTGTACCCATCTGACAATAAAATACACATTTTGTATATAGACAGACAAAGAACATCTGCAGAGTATAGACTTAATCTCTTAGACAAGGCTTGGAAAGACATTAGTCCAATCCTAATTCTTTAAAATTCTTCAGGAAGCAGATCCACTACTAAAGTTTCATTTCAGCGAACACCACAGCTTGATAGCCATTACATATTTATCCTTTTCATTATATGAAGAAATTATTCCTAGGATCAAAATAATATTTATAGTTTATTTCTAGTAGTGAAAGGTTTCTGCATATGATTAGGTGAACCCTTGTGACACTGATCTATCATTATTGCTCTTATATTTGGGATGATGCCCATTCTGACTCCCTTTTGACATTTCAAAGATCTATTACAGTCAGAATAATCAGACTTTCTAAAGTGATCTGACAGCCATTCACTATCAGAAGAGGTACTTTTAAGCTCTAATATTTTTATTCAAGTGATGAAGATGATTTTTTGTGTGAATCTGCTTCCTCTTTAAGAAAATTCCTTCAGATATCTATCTCTGTGCGAAGGGGCAGCGTTGGCCTAGTGAGAAAGTGAAAGGTTTCTCACCGTCATCAATCATGAGAAATTTTAATTAGCCTAGAGCTAAATCACCAACCAAGTCATCATGGATGATTAATTTTGAAATTTGTAATGCTCAATATTGAGTGAACATCTGTACACTAGTAGAACTTTATTTACCTCGCTTATCAGATCTTTAAACTTTTGGTTTAAAACAGCAAAAGGAACAAAAGAGACTATACATTTGGGCTGTTTTTGTTTTGGTTTGTATTTGAATTATTTTTTGTTTGTTTTTCCAACTTGAAACAAGCTAGGGTTATCTCAGAAGAGGAAACAGAATATCAATTGAGAAACTGCTTCCATCACATTGGCATGTAGGCAAGTCTGTGGGGGCATTTTCATGATTTATTGTTGTAGAAAGGCCTACACTACAGGCAACTTCACTCCATGGCAAATGGGCCTACTATCTAATAAGAAATGTACCTTAGCAAGCCAAGGATGCAAGTCATTAAGCAGAATATGTCCATGTTCTCTGTTTTAGTTCCTTCATTCAAGTTACTTTGCAGTTTGAGTTCCTGCTTTGGCTTCCCTTGGCTGTATAACCAAGGATTCTATTAGGTAGTAGAGTTGGAATGAGCAAAATAAATAAATAAATAAATAAATAAATAAATAAATAAGATTTAGCTATTACTTAGTTGCAAAACATCTACTTGAGCCAACAGCTAATAGAAGAATTATAAATGCTAAGGAATAACAAATACTATGCGTGAGAATGTAAAATATGCTATATAATGATGAAGCATGACTCTAATAATTAATTAGGTGCATATGATATGACTTTCAAGAATAATATTCTAATCTGAGATTTGGAAAATTTCAGTTTTCCTAGGGAAAATTCAATTATTTAGAGAATTCATTAAATAATTTACCCACTGAACTGATTAGGCCTGAATTCCAACAATACACATTAGTCTTCAGAGTTATTCAGTATTTTGAAAAAACACTAGGAAACCACTGAGATGGAGTGAAAAGGGCAGTGTGGTGTGTCACATAACATCATAGGTTCAAAAGATAGAACATTTTCATCCATCTATCTGTCTGCCCATCCATCTGTCTATCATCTCTGTATATTATCAATTACATGGTATATATATTTGTCTGAGTTTAAGACACTATATCACACTGATTCTTAAGTCTAATATATGGGAGATAGTATTGATACAGCTGACATGTAACTTGGTGCTAACTTTTAAGGTACTAATATCATTATGTCTGACAACAATGTGACTGTTGCAAGCAGCATACACATCAGTGCCTTGATTTTATTTCCTTGAATTATAATTTACAAAAACACATATATTAGAAGAAACTCAAGACAGAAACACATATTTACTCATCTCAAAGATTAAAATACATATTACATTTAGAGACAGACAAAGGAGACTGGGCAGGAATATAATTCAGAGGCAGGAATATAAATTTAAATCATTGGTAGTCACTTCCAAGCCAACAGCAATATATTTTGTTATCTTTTTGAACTTTTCAACATAGTTTATTACTGATATCAAGGACTATATTCCAATGAGTTATTTTTTTGATCTAATAATATGACACTTCTCATCCAAGGGCAGTAATGAAATGGCTACAATCTGTTTTCTAGGACAGAAAACACTTGTATGCCTAATGTGAAAGAAAATAAATGACTGCTTTGGAAAATTTAATAGGCCTTTGAAAAAATAACCCCATACCAAATGCATATCCAACTTGTTCAGCTAATGTTCTAAATCATGATTAAGTGGTTATCTACTTGTCAATTTACGGAAAAATAATCTGTTGTTAAGTAAAGACTGATGGGAAGAGATTGACGAGCAAAATCTGACAGCCATAAGTTTGTTCACTGGTTCATTGTACTTATTAGCCAACAGACTTGAAATTGTATTTATCCTTCTTTTTAGTTGAAGAGTTTTCCTGATAAGGAACTGAGGTAAGATAACAATAATTCTCTTGCTCCTATAAATAAATTATAATTTGCCTTTCAATACATAACAATAAATAGTACTTATTCTTGTAAGCACAAACACATTTGAGAATTTTTATTAAGTCTATATTCATTTCAGAAGTAAAATTTTCCATTACAATATGACAATTAAATCTCCACATAAATAATATAATGCCCTGAAAATTATTTTGCATCTCAATAGATGCAAATCTGCTTATATAATTGTATCAGGACATTTTATTTTATTTATTTTTTGTTTTTGTTTTTGTTTTTGTTTTTTTGTTTCTCTGTGTAGCGCTGGCTGTCCTGGAACTCACTTTGTAGACCAGGCTGGCCTCGAGCTCAGAAATCTGCCTGCCTCTGCCTCCCAAAGGCATGTGCCACCACCGCCCAACATTTTAAAGGTAATATCAATGGTAAGTAGTTCAGAATTTGTCTAGCATGCAGAACACCCTTTACTTAATTCCCAGTACTATAAAACTAAACATCCCACTAAACCCAACCAAAAAGAGATGAACCTCAAAATTCTGCATATTGTATAAATGTCATATAAACTCTATATTATATTTTATCCAAGTATAAAGTATTACCGAATATGTGGAAGAAGTAGCAATAATAATAATAATAATAATAATAATAATAATAATAATGTAATAAGTAGACATTTTGAAGTTTTTTGGAGTCATTCAGAAATTCAATTAGTAACATATATTCATCCTCAAAGTGGAGAATTATCCCTAAATATAGGAAGCTTTCTAACAAGACTCATAACGGTTTATGAAATTAAATTTTCCAAATACTACAAACCATGACATGTAAAAATCTGGTCCTTACTACTCAAATAAATAACAAAATCTCCATTCTCCCTCCTGGAGGAGAAATGACTTAGGGAGTAAGCTAATCACAGCAGATTATAGAAGCCTAGGGGAAAATGAGTCAAGTATGGAGTCAATTTGGGGAAAGGGAACAGAGAAATAGTATCTTAAGAGTCGTATGTATGAAAGCTATAGGATATATTTGTTCAGTTAGTTCTCTCCTTTCAACTTTGTGTAGGTTACAGGGGTGGAATATTAGTTACCAGGCTAAGCGTCTTTAATAGTTGAACCATCTTCCTGGCCTCAAGGCTTTTATATGTCTCAAGACATAGCAAAATATCAGTTGATTGTAGATAGGAAATATCTAAAGACGTATAGTATACCTCCAAAGCAATTGCATACATAAATCACTAACACAAATCTATACATATGCCTTCCAAACCCATCACACAGGTGGTCTCAGTTTAATCAAAACGAAAGAACATGAAAAAGTGAGTTGTGCATGAGGATTAAACGGGACAAAAGTTAATAGTAATTAGAATATATTTTATGTGTATATAAAAAATAATAAACAGATTTAATTATTTTAAAAATGTTATTGCCTCTCAACATGTATAAGAATCCATTAGTATATAACATAAATTTATGTTAGTCTTGTTATAATACATCACAACATATCAAAATGTTATAAAATACTAAAGATCATCGCAACATACAAAGGAGAGATCAACAATTTGGGCCTTTAAAACTAAAATCAATCTTTATTCTTCAAAAAGGATATAAAAGAACAGTTTTAGGGGAGAAATATGGGTAAATTCACAGTTGACAAAGCAAATTATTTAAAACAGAGAAAGAATTTCAACCTAAGTATATGAAAATCTAGTTAAAATAGGCCAGGTATGTGTATTAACTATATTTAGTAAGAGAAGATACAGAAATGATATCAGAAACGGACTGTAGTCTTTTGAAGGTTCAATGAACGCTGCACTTTCAGGTTGCAGACTGTATTTCATTTATCTTTTGGTGAACGCTGGTCACAATTCTGGCAAGAACTCTGTCATCAGTTGTTGGATGGCAAATGCTGGTCACAGTCCTCAATGGTCCTTCACCATGTTAGTCTTACATTTGGAATATGTGTTTGTGCTTTACTGCAGGCCCTTCCTCTGACAAGATTTAGACAGTGAATAGTCTATGCCTTTGACTAAACGTTTCGCCCCTACTGTCTAGAGGTATACTGCAAGGGAGTTGTCAAGGTACAGTTCTGAGTTCCCATAATTCTGGGTTCCAAGAGCATTCTATTCAGAATTAGAATTAGAATCACTATGATGTTGAGTCAGTAGAGGTCTTTTTTTAAAGTTTATATGTATTTGTTTGTTTTGAAAAATACTTCTACTATTAATATGAGAATTTGATCAATGTATTGTGAACATCACTCAAATACTCTTTTTACAGCCCTCTCAAGTCTCCCAACACTTTCCACAAAATATGAAGATTATTTATTTATTTATTTATTTATTAGCTTTATGTCTCAATATCACCCTCCCTTCCTGTAGAGGTCTTCTTTTTTTCCTTTTTTAAAAAAATTATTTTCTTTATTTACATTTCAAATTTTGTTCTGTTTCCTAGTTTCCACCCATGCCCTGCTCCCCAACCCACCCACTTGGCTTCCTGCCCCTGGCATTCCCCTATACTGGGGCATAGAATCTTCACATGACCAAGGGCCTCTCTTCCCATTGATGACCGACTAGGCCATCCTTGATACATATGCAGCTAGAGTCATGTGTCCCACCATGAGTTTTCTTTGATTGGTAGTTTAGTCCCAGATAGCTCAGGGGTTACTGGTTAGTTCATATTGTTGTTCCTCCTATGGGGCTGAAACTCCTTCAGCTCCCTGGGTACTTTCTCTAGCTCCTTCACTGGGGACCCTGTGCTCCATCCAATGGATGGATGTGAGCATCCACTTCTGTATTTGTCAGGCACTGGCAGAGCCTCTCAGGAAACAGCTGTATCAGTCTCCTGTCAACAAGCTATTGTGGATGCCAACAAGAGCTTGCTGACAGGAGCCTGATAAAGCCGGTAGAGGTCTTTTTAAAGATGGTCTCTTTCCTTTATTCTAGTTTCCAAGAAGAACATTTATCCTGTTGCTGTTGGGCACAACTTTTGGCTGCCTCTTCTATTTCTGCTGTTTAAAGTGTTCATCACAGAATGTAAAATACCAATTCTCTGGAGTTCGCTGTGAATCTTTCAGTCTGTTGCACTCCCTCATTGAACAGATAAAAGTTTCCAAACCATAACAATGTTTCCAGGGTGGACTCTAGTCTTTTCTGAATTACTGTGAAAAGTTTCCTATTTTACTTTGCTATTGAAATAGAACTATTCTGCATAATACTATCACTGGTTTATTTCTACCCAGAGAGTATGTGGGAATTTTTCCTGACTGTCTTTTGTCATCCCCATCACAAGCCTTAATTTACTGATAACACATATCTATTAAAGTAAACTTAAAGATTAATATCCTTTAAACAAAAATATAGAAATTAAGAATCACTATTAAAACTTTCATTTAAAAAAATCACAAATCCAACCACAACCACAAAGGTTGACATGCTAATAATATTTTGTTAAGACATTTATTCAACAACCAACACTTAATTTAATAGATTTTAGGCAAAATTAACTTCATTCTTTTCCCATTTTCATGAAAACCTGCCTTAGAGTTTTCTTTTTATATTCTTCAAAGGAGACTTCTCCATGTCCCAGAGGTTTGCTATTCTTTATAGATGATAAATAAGTAGTTTGTTATAAAAATAAATGCCCTAAATCAAAGTTATGGTGACATTAAATTCAGTCCACTATAGTCAAAACTCTCCTTCCTTCATTTAATTTAAAACTTCTGCTTTTTCCAGCTGCTGGGCAATCCTTGTAAGATTTAAGGAGGAACACCTAGCATACAACTTCTCTTTTCTAATCCACATATTTTGTTCTTTGTTCTCAATCCAAGACTTTATATCCTTTTAGCAAGAGGGCAAGATAAATACAGAAAATGGTAGACCACTATTGTTCGTTTTATTATTTTTTTATTTGTTTTCTTATTTTTATGTCTACTAAATGAAATATGTCATGTCTCTCTCCTATTGTCTTCCTCCAGTCTCTTCATACCCCCTCTACATGTCTTTTATTCAACCTCATGTCTTATTTTTTGTGCATGTGTGTTATTAACCTAGTAAGGTTAGCTTGTGCTGTCCTTATGCCATAGGAAAACTACCATTGACCACACTCACCCTGAAAGCACAACTGATTTTCTATCTCTCAGCAAATAGCCAGTGTCAATACCTCCTCAATATTGGTTGTGTGTAGGTCTTGCTCTGGTAACCATAGCTACTGTAAATTTCAGTGTGACAGCTAAGTCATGTCCAGAGGACAGCATTTCTCAGCACTTTTCAACAGCATTGATTGAGAGACCTAGGTGAGAAACACAAACTCAAGCAGAGGACCAGGTCCCAGGGTGAAACACATCTGGCCAGCTGCAGCTGCTGAGAGTCACTGATCTTAACCACATTCCTTTACATAACATTTCCTAGCAACCTTGGGTGTCACTGGTCCTACTGCATTCTTTTCTGCACTTAGGAGATACAGTTTCAAAGGGTGCTAATCTCTCCTCTTTTGTTGCAGCAGTTAATCAATGATCAGATGTTCTCCATAAACCTCTTACCCAATCATGTAATATCTAGAGTTGGAAACCCCCACTCGCTTTTTTTTTCCTTTAAAAACCTCTTCCCCTAGACCATGAGGTCACTCTTCCTATCCTGTTCCACCAGGAAGGTTGGTGGCCCAAGCTCCAGCTTGAATAAAGACCCTCATGTGCTTTCATTGGAGTTCAGTTCCTAGTGGTCTCTTTGGGGTTTTTGCAATCTGGGCACAACATGCTATTGCTGATAGTTAGTGAAGTCTTGTGAGGTTCTTTCTTTTCTGTGAATGTCCTCATGTGAAAATTTAATAAGAAAATAACTTTTCTTTAACTGATTTCTTATCTCTTCTTTATAATCTGATGAGGGAAGTAACTCCATGTGTCTATTCACAATGCTCTCTCCCTTTGCGTGTAATTGTGTTACTTTTGACCAGATTTTGTGTACTGACAATCTAATGATAACTTTCAAGATATAGGAAGAACACATAGCCCTGTAGGTGAAAGCATCCGGACTAATTAAGTTAAATTCATTGTAAATAAACACAAATCAAATATAAATTTCAGATTGGTCACAATCATTATACTGGGAAGTCTTAAAAGATTTTCTACAGAGATAATTAAGGGTGTCTCTTGTTATCTGGGGTCCTAATTGGTTTCTACTGTTTTTGTAGTGAAATACTTCGAATAACCTAGGCAGAAGTACTGAATAAATTATCATATGTTAAGCAAAAATGTGTAAATGTTCTGAAGTTAACAAGCTGTTTAGAAATGTAGTCAAGGATCATGAACCTTGCAGTAGAATCTTTTAAGAAGAGCTTGGAGACCCTTTCTAGATCTTATAACAGGATGAGCACAGATGGCTGCATAAAAGACTTAGCACTAACAGAAAATAGATGATTTCCTTCTCAGCATGTAAGTTGTAGATAATTAGATTTTAACAGATTTGTAATGAAACATGATGATAAAGATTACAAAAAGGTCCTGGCTTTATAAATATTGTATTTTAACTATCCTGTAAAGAAGTAGTATAATACACATAATGTTTAGAAACATTATTATCTCTTTTCTGGAAATGATAGTCACTGCAGATAGTACACTAAAATGTTTGGTTTGGGGGTAAGTATATTATGAGAAAAATTTGATTGGATTTGAGTAGTATAACATTCCTTTTTTTCCTTTAATAACAGTCAAGTAAATATCTGTTTATTGCCAAATCATCATAATGAAATAATATGATGTTTAAAATAATGAAAAATACTAAGACATATTTTACAAGCATACTCCAGACTTTGTGCACACTGGAAACAAAGGGATGCCCAAAGGATTTTAGATTCCCATATGAAGAATCCAGCTAACATCATCTGAGCTGTTTTATATATCAATGAAAAACATATAAGTAATCCAGAAGATGAGGCTAAAGAATCAGAACCGCAAACACTGCTCCCAGAAAAAAAAAATGTTTACAAAGACCAAAAAGTTGCTGAGATAAATCTAGCAACAGAAACCTGGGCAGTGTTGACTTAAAAAATGGGTTCAGATGTGTGAGAATTCATCAGTGGCAATTTTTATAAATGATTTGAAATTTTAGTTATTATTGCCATGCATGTATGACAGAGTGAGGCATGCATGTCCTGAAAGGTATTTGGAGTCAGAAGATCTCCTTGTGGAGTCAATTCTCTCCTCCCAATTTTATATGGGTTCTGTGAAAATTTGATACACTGAGCTTTTTTTACTGGCCCAAGTAGCAGTCCGTAGAAGTCAGCCTGCCTGATAGCAAGAGAAGCATTTCAGAAGAAGGATTCATTACTTGAGTACTTGGTACAAATGAAAAAATGAAAGACAGAGAAAACATTATGAGTCAAAGTACAAAAAAGAAAATCATGATATCAAGTCCGTCCACCTAGAGAAAAATATTCTATTGACTACAGATGAATGGACAGACATGAATGTGGTGATATAAACCTATAATCCCAGGACTAGAGGTTTCTGCAGACTGGGACACAAAGCAATACACTGTCAAAAACATAACAAGATAAGCCAAAGCCACTCCTCTCTAATAAAACAAGTACAATTAATTGCATGCACTATTCAGTTATTAATTTAAATAAGCCACCAGAAATATCTCCAATAAACAAATATGACCTAGAAATGGCAAGACTATTTTGAAATAATTTTCATTAAAATAGAATTGCACCACTCCTCCATTCCACTACAAACCTTCCCTTGAACTCCTCCCATGTCCTGCACATTCTCAAGTTGATTTTTTTTCTTTGATTATTATTGTCGTGTGTGTGTGTGTGTGTGTGTTCATGTGCACATGTATGTAGTGTGTATACAGTAGGGTCTAGGTGATTATTCAGCAGGTAAAATCTTCCATTTGATCACAGAATCTGTAATCCCAGAACTCCTAAAGAACAGAGGCAGAGATGGTAGAGTCACCCTCGAGACAACCTGGCTATACAGTATTGAAAATATGATGAAAAAGGAAAAGAAAAGAAACAACTCCTAAAACTCCTGAAAGTTGTTTTCTGACCTCCACTTGCCCCCAAGTAACATGAGTACACATGTGGTACATGTTCACGTGTGTGTGTGTGTGTGTGTGTTTGTGTGTGTATGCATGCACACACACACACAAATGCACAAAGCTAATTAATTAATTAATTATACAAGTAAATATAAAGAACTTTGGAAAAAGAAAACAGTAGTAGCTACACACACACACACACACACACACACACACACACACACACACACACACAAAGCCATTATGTAAACAGAAACAAAATAAGGAACAAATTCTTTCACCTGATAAATTTTATCCAGATGGAAACAGTGTAAAAACCAAAACAAACCATGAAGCACAAACAAAACAGAACAAATATAAGATAGAGCTTTGAATCATACATGCTAGCTGTCATCACACACACAATCAAAAAGAAATAAGAGGACTGAAATTGAGGTAAAAATGTTAAAAAGTAAAGATTATTTGTCATGATGCTCAGGGAGAATGCATTCAAATAAATAAAATAAGAGTAAAAGTCAAGCTGGTGAATAAGTGCTTGATAATTACCATATGAACAGCTCTTATAAAATAAAATTATACTATGAACAGAAATCAAAGTCACAGGGTAGTAAACAAAAGCAGAAATATTTGGCTTGAGGGTTTACAGACTGATGAATGCAGATGTATAGTTAAGCTCCCAGTTTTCAATTCTTTAGTATCAGAGTTGGTGCAGGAAGTAATTTGTAAGAAAAATTGGAGGCCTTCTAGCCCGAAAAACAAGAAAGTTGAATCTAGAGTAACCATGAACAATTCAAAGCGAAAAAGAAAAGCAAGAAGACAAAGAACAAACCTGTATATTTGTGGAGAATGAGAAAGCCCAGAACCTAACAACCAATATAGGAAATCATCAGCCACACAGATTAACAAAACTTCAAAAGGAGTAACTCTTATTAATCCATATGAACCAAACTAGGTCCTATTCCTCAATGGAAAGGACAAATCAGCTGGCAAAGACTGAAATACTGGCCAGTACTTGAACTGCTAAACAGATTTTGAAGCATTTAGTGTCATTTTTCTCAACATTATAAAAAGCACAAATTCATAGATAGTGGAAACAGAAATGTTGTTACATAAATATTACTTTTAAAATTCCCTAATGGAAACTGAAAAAGTGAGAAAGAAACATGTGTTTTTAAATGGATTTACTAAAGAATAAAAGTAACAGCAATTAATAATTTTACTAATCAACTAAAATGTTTAAAGAAAAAGTAAGATATTGGTTATCTAAAAAGAAACAAAGACTTGACAGACTTAGAAAATTGACTCTTCCTTTCCCAGTAGTCACTACTTAGTTGCTCTTTGACTAGGGGTAGGACTTCATGTCTATTTCACTTCTACATGTCGAGATTTTTTTCAGATTGATCTTGCTTGGGCTTGTATATGCTGTTCAATTACTGTGAGTCCATATATCCAGATGTTCTGTGTGTCCAGAGGATATTGCTTACTTGTAGTTATTTACTGCTTCTGGCTCTTACATTCTCTGTGCCTACTTCCCTGATGAACACTGAACCTTGAAAGCAGGGGTTGTAATACAAATGTTCTATTTAGGACTGAGCTTCTGAAATCTCTTGTTTCCTCCCCCTTGACCAGTTGTGGGTATCTATGTCAACTACCATCTACAATAAATAGAAGCTTCTCTGATGAAAATGAATAATATATTAATCTGGGAGTATAATGGTTTAATTCTCTGTCCATTTAGCATAATAGTAGTAGTAGATTCTTCCCTAAGATCTATGACTTATCATCCTGGAAGATTTTAGTCAGACTACAGTAGCAAATATAGGTTTCATCTTATGAAATAGAATGCAAATACAATCAGAATGTTGGTTACTCATGTAATGATTATGCCAGTACTGCCCCAGTGTGCACATCTTGGCAGGTCAGATATATACTGAAGAGTTTAAAAAAAATCTTAGCTTTATTTCATCCCCATCATCTCATTTGATACTTCAGTTATAACATAATTCTGTTATTACTAGTAAAACAAAGCACACTTCTACAGAAAGATAACCAGATGAAAATGTTTCAGAAATGTAATTAAACTACAAAAATGAACAATTAATTCATTTCACCAAAATATCTGAAGGGAATATATATATAGGAAATGAACCAATCCCCCCTTTGATGGTTAAACAGTATTTATTCAGAGTTACAGTCTGAATAAGCATTGGGCTGGATTAGAAATACAACACCATATTCATTAACTTTGCTTCCTAACCCATTTCTCAGTAACTTTGTTGTTTTCTTTACAATATGAAGACCCTGGCATATTCAGAAATGAGAGAGATTCTAACAAAATGTCAAATGACTGGGAACTGATTGACACTAGAGGTCTGTGTAAAGTTGTGTGCTCTAACGGTTTATCTCTTCATAGCTGCTGTCTGTGTCAGAGTCAAAGACATTGAGAGAAGCAATTTTTATTTTCACATCGGATGGGTGCATTTGGTTTCAGTTCTGTTGAAGAACTATACATTTGCATGAATATGAAAGGGAACAGGGAAAGATTTTGATCTTGTTTTCATTTTATATCCATATGTATAAGAAGAATCTTTTAAGTTGATGTCTAAAGAGTTCTTTTTAATCTCTGTCTTTCTGAAGTCATGTAAGTGGCTATGCAGATTAGTAGATGTCCACTAGGATGAAGAGGGGAATTAGATATTATTCTCAAAGAAAACTTAATTTAGAATTGAAATGTTGTGAAACTTTTCATTTGTAAATTCATCATTAAGGCAATTATCTCATGATTCACTAATAAGGACAGATGGAGTGTAAATTTTCTTTAACACATCAATGTTCTTGGATTCTGTGCTAATGAGGTCATTAGAATCAACATTGTGAACTATCAGTGCTTTGAATTATGCTTTGTGTGCTTCTAAAGTTTGTATTTCAGAACTATAATCAAGCTTTCTAATGTGTCAGATGAATTTTTGTTTTATGGTGGCAAAAATATCTATTCATCCATATTCTCTGGTTTGAATTATCTTTGAAAAATCACTTAAACCTTCAGTTAGTAGTTTATAACCAAACCAAGTCTTGATGGAAGGTCATCAACTTTCTGAGATGAATTTTCAAAATTTTACTAAATATCTGATTCTACAAACAACAGGATTTAAAATCAAAGAGCTGAATAGTCATGATAGTAAAGACTTGTGTAGTCAATAGCATGAGCATTATGGAGAGAAATTTCTTCTGTAATCTCACATAAACAGTATGTTGATGTAGTTTAGTTTAATGGTAAAGGATTTTCCTAGTTGAGTATAGCCTATGGTCCTTTACCAATGTTGATACTTATGTGTGGATGCACAGTGTCTGTATTTATGTGGAAGAATTCTGTGTATAACTTCATGCCTCATGACTGAATAGCTACGCTAACACTGACAGTACAGAGTAAAAAATAGAAGGCAAATTTGTTATACCTACTGACATTATTCAAGAGGACCGATATTAAAGCATGCCATCATATACACTATATATATATATATATATATATATATATATATATATATATATATATATATATTAACACAAAGGCACACAATGTCAACTATGTGTTTTATATGCACATATGTTATGTAGTATCTATTTCACAATATTTTGTATACAAAAATATTGAGATTCAAAAGTTAAGGATATGTCATCTTGATCAGAAAATGTAGCTACCAGTATTTAAATGATAAAGATTCTAAAGCACCATAAAAGCGAAAGTTAAGAAGTGGGTCCAGCGCACTATAAATAATAACTGCACATATACATAAGCATCTGTCCATATAATCTATATGACATATATCTAATGATAAGTTTTGACAGGATTTTCCCTGTGTAATCACACTAAAATACTGGGGCAATAGGAGACCTGTGATTGAACAGGGAAAAGAGAGGCAGAGCTTAGAGTTGCAGGGACAGAGAGCATTTCAGGGGAGAGGGGAGAGGCCAAGATGGAATCAGACAAATAGGAAGAAGAACCTGGACCAGCATGGCTTTAATTGACAATAGGGAGTTATGATATTAAAGGATAGAATAATTATGATTATTTGTCTAATCTAGGTGGGCAGCTTTCATTATTATCAATTGGTTCTCAAATTATTGTATTGGCATCTTGTGAATTGACAATTTATTGATACACAAATCTATTTGGTTAATTATAAGCTTCTAGTGTTTTGTTTCTACTGAGTTGATGGGTGTTGTGATGGTAGACCATGGAGTGGACGGTCACTGCGGGGACTAGCTAGAGAGTTGCAGATGGCAGGAGTACAGGAAGCCTGCCAGTCCAGCCCTGCTGAAAAGTTGGAGGGCAGAGAGCAGCTAGAGCAGGAAAAGGTGGCAGTTTATTTTAATATTTTCTGCAACAATAAGTTATATATGTGCTTATAACTAGGAAGATAAATAAGATAAAAATACTCAGAGAAGAAAATTAAACTATAATAATAGGAAAACGAGTATAGCATATTAGAAAAGTAAACAATGTGAAATGATTGGTAACAAAACAGTTTATGTAAAGGCAACTGAACTTAATTTCACCAAAAGAATTTCAGATTGATTCACAAAATTAAATGCACAAACAAGTGATCTAAATACATGCTGTTGGAAATGTTAAAAAATGGCACAATACCACATTATACCCAGCTATTCTTTGCTCTAGTGGTCTCGGTCTCACTGCCTCCATAGCTAGCCCCATGCAGCGACTGATCACACTTCTCTTGCTGCAGATTCTGTTCACAGTCACAGCCATCCATCCCCTGTGGTCAGAAGTCCCAAATCTTAGTAAGCCAGTAAAATCAAAACTCTAGAGGCTTGTAATTTATAAGTCAGATTTATACCAGTAAATTCTCACCCCACAAAATGTCCACACAATTTACTCAGAGGTAATTGATATTGGATCATCTTTCTCTTCCTCCATTTTCTTCCCTTCTGTCTACCTGTCCCCTGTCCCTGTCTCTGTCTCTGAAACTCTTAGCTCTGCCTCCCTTTCCCCTGTCCAATAACAGGTTTCTTGTGTTAATATTTAAATTAATTGGGGTAAAATTCAGCTACAAAGACATACACAAAGCAATGATAAGGGTACATAAACTACAGAGGTAGTAGATGTAATGATCTTGATGAAGAGCCAATGGAAATTACCCCCAAATTTTCCTCCTTAGAAAAGGGCACTTTAGGGGCCAAGAAGATGGATGGCTTAGCAGCTCTTTCACATAGTCCTGGCAGCCAGACTTCAACCCCTGCAATCTATATGGTGGAAGGGGATATCTGATTATCTTGTGCTCTGCAATGTGGAATGTACAAGCATAGAGATGTATTATGCATGCAAGTGTGTATACACACACACACACACACACACACACACACATATATATATATATATATATATATATATATATATATAT
>NC_034613.1:124490039-124491052 GCF_900095145.1 Mus pahari | reverse complement strand
CAAAATAAGTCTTTAAACTTCTTTGAAAGATCATAAAACACTTTGAAAATTATGATCAGAATATCTGAGTAGATTCCGTATTAAAAAAACTATAATATTTTGTGGTAAGAATATGATGCAAAACCTCAGTTTAAAATTTGATTTTTCTTCTCATTTTTATCATACTTTTCTATTCTTTTTGTTTTTAATATTTATTACCTGTCAGAAACAGTAAATTTTACTTTGATCATAAGTTTTGTTATGATATGCTTTAAATTAGTTGGAATCATTTTGAGTTTTCAATTCTTGTTTTTCACGTTTGAAAGGCCTACAGAACAGCAATCCATCTAGAGGTACTTCAGAGGCAAAACACATCTGATTATCCTTTCCAGACCTTAGTGAATGATGAGATGTTCTACTCTAATCACTTGAACAATATTTGTCCTTAGCTATCTCTTTGAGATCACCTCCACCCTTTACTCTATGATATACAAATATTGAAACCATGGTGTTTTGGATTTCCTCTGGATCTGTTGCTATGTCTCCCTTTTCATTTCTGATTTTGCTAATTAGGATGCTGTCCCTGTGCCCTCTAGTGAGTCTGGCTCAGGGTTTATCTATCTTGTTGATTTTCTCAAAGAACCAGCTCCTGGTTTGATTGATTCTTTGAATACATCTTTTTGTTTCCACTTGGTTGATTTCACCCCTGAGTTTGATTATTTCCTGCCATCTACTCTTCTTGGGTGAATTTGCTCCCTTTTGTTCTAGAGATTTAAGGTGTGCTGTCAATATGCTAGTGTATGCTCTCTCTAGTTTCTATTTGGAGGCACTCAGAGCTATGAGTTTTCCTCTCAGGAATGCTTTCATTGTGTCTCATAAGTTTGGGTATATTGTGGCTTCATTTTCATTGAACTCTAAAAAGTCTTTAATTTCTTTCTTTATTTCATCCTTGACCAAGGAATCATTGAGAAGAGTGTTGTTGAGTTTCCACGTGTGTGTTGTCTTTCTAATATTTATGCTGTTATTGAAGATCA
>NC_034613.1:124428256-124488629 GCF_900095145.1 Mus pahari | reverse complement strand
TTTTCCCTTTATTATCCTTTGAAGGGCTAGATCATGGATAGATATTGTGTGAATTTGGTTTTTATCATGGAATACTTTGGTTTCTCCATCTATGTTAATTGAGAGTTTTGCTGGGTATAGTAGCCTGTACTGGCATATGTGTTCTCTTAGGGCTGCATAACATCTGTCTAGGATCTTCTGGCTTTCATAGTCTCTGGTGAGAAGTCTGATGTAATTCTACTAGGCTTGCCTTTATATGTTACTTGACCCCTTTCGCTTACTGCTTTTAATATTCTATCTTTATTTAGTGCATTTGTTGTTCTGATTTTTATGTGTTGGGAGGAATTTCTTTTCTGGTCCAGTCTATTTGGAATTCTGTAGGCTTCTTGTATGTTCATGGGCATCTCTTTCTTTAGATATGGGAAGTTTTCTTCTACAATTTGTTGAAGATATTTGCTGACCCTTTAAGTTGAAAATCTTCATTCTCATCTACTATTATTCACAGGTTTGGTCTTCTCATTGTGTCCTGGATTTCCTGGATGTTTTGAGTTAGGATCTTTTTGCATTTTTCATTTTCTTTGATTGTTGTGCCCATGTTCTCTATGGAATCTTCTGCACCTGAGATTCTCTCTTCCATCTGTTGTATTCTATTTCTGATGCTCACATCTATGGTTCCTGATTTCTTTCCTAGGGTTTCTATCTCCAGAGTTGTTTCACTTTGGTTTTTTTTGTTTGTTTGTTTGTTTTTGTTTTTTATTGTTTCCACATCCCATTTTAGGTCTTGGATTGTTTTGTTCAATTCCATCACCTGTTTGGCTGTGTTTTCCTCTAATTCTTTAAGGGATTTTGGTGTTTCTTCCTTAATATCTTCTACTTGTTTAGCAGTGTTTTCCTATTGTTCTTTATGGCTTTCTACCTGTTTAGCAGTGTTTTCCTGAAACTCTCTAAGGATTTTCGTGTTTCCACTTTAAAGGCTTCTAGCTGTTTACCTGTGTTTTCCTGTATTTCCTTTTTAAAATCTTCCATCATCATCATGAGAAGTGACTTTAGATCCATGTCTTGATTTTCTTTTCTGATGGTGTATCCAGGACTTGCTATGGTGGGAGAGTTTGGTTCTGATGATGCCAAGTAACCTTGGTTTCTGTTGCTTCTGTTCTTATGCTTGCCTCCTGCCATCTGATTATCTCAAGTGCTTGCTGCCCTCAATATATCTGATTGGAGCCTGTCCTTCCTATAATCCCAGCTGATTCAGGAGTC
Source organism: Mus pahari (assembly GCF_900095145.1). Classification (NCBI taxonomy): domain Eukaryota; kingdom Metazoa; phylum Chordata; class Mammalia; order Rodentia; family Muridae; genus Mus; species Mus pahari. The sequence continues at coordinate 124,487,393 of NC_034613.1, read as the reverse complement.
CTCAGAATCCAGCTTTCTCTGTGATCCTTTGATTTTGGGCTCCTGTGAACCTGATATTCTGTGTGTGAGAGAGTTCTTGGCAGTCAAGCTCCTCTGAGACTCTCAAATACTGATGTGATCCAGCTCCTATTATCCTGGGATCCTGTTGTTCTAAGATCTTGGGCGTGTTACAGTGCCTGGAAGTGGTGTCTCCTTTGAGGACCTTGGAGCTGTCTGGTCCATTTGAAACCAAGGTTAACCAGCACTGATCAAAAGGAACCCGAGCCTCTGGTCAGGAAGGGCTCTGTTCCCTGTTCCTGTTCCTGTTGTTACAGGCCCTTCACAATTGGATTGGAGAAGATGTAGTGTTCTGCTCACCAGTGATCCTAAAAACGAGTGGGCCGTCCTCTAGGGGCCATGGGTGTGTCCTCCAACTCTGCACCCTAGGTGCCCTGGTGCTGGAGCTGACCAGAAGGGACTTGTGCACCTAGTCAGGCCGGTTCTCTGCTTCCCTCATGCTGTCTCACGTCCCACACGTGATTGGATTGGAGCAGATGTAGTGTTCCACTCACCAGTGATTCTAAGATCACGTGGACAGTCCTCTAGGGACCTTGGGGGTGTCTGCAGACTCCAGTTGATAGACTTTAACACAAGAATATAATCAGGCCTTATATTATATAAGAGTATAATCAGGAATCAGGGAAACAATTATGCAAATACACCTTTGTATCTATATTCTTGCCAGTAGTCAACACGTGTTAATGAACAATCCCAAGTATAAATTGAGGACAAGAGTATGCAATGATATGATACATAAAATGTATTCTTCTGGAACAGCTGAGCAGAAAAGAAAAGAGAAAGAAATTTCAAGAGAGGTGGATAGAAATTATTTTCAACCTTCCAGAGAAAAGATTCTGCTGCTTTATAATTTCTAAATATTCATCTGTCTACTTTGTTTTTCATGTTAATTCAAATCTAAGAATCTGAAGATAGGGAATTTTCATTGAACACTGCCATCCATATATGGCATGGATCATGGATGCTGCACTGCTGAATACATGGAAGCTATGGATCTCTGTACAGGACATACATGAATATATATATATATATATATATATATATATATATATATATATATATATATATAATGATGTGACAAGATCCCAGAGGCTCATGTTTGTTGAGAATACTCTACCATTTACCTAAGTACCGAACTTAGTCAATGATATTTTGTAAAGATACACCTAAGCATACCCTAAAGTTATCAAAAAGTAAAACATAGTAATAATGTTTGGAGACTACTCTGACTAAAAAAATATTCAGTTTCTACCAACTTAGTAGAACAGTCTGTCAATTTATATAACCTATGTTTTGATGAAAATAAGCAGTCTTCTAGTGTACATTATTTACTTTCAGGGTTACTAAAGAAATGTTTCATTGTATCTGATGATCAACAAAATAGTAAGCACACAGGCTTGATAATATGGCCATTTGCAGAAATTACCCACTAAAAGAATATACACAGTTACATTCTGAAAATTGGAATATGATTATGTGTTATTTGGTCTTCTGAAATCTTACCATGCCTGTTGAGGTTTGTCTTTTCCACTATGAGATCTCCAGCTTCAAAGAAATTGCAGTGACTCCTTGTCCCCTAAGATTCCAGATACAGTGCAGAAGCAATTGTTTAGAAAATGTCTTTCTAAAATTGAAGATGACCTGACAACTGCAAAGTCATTGCCAACTTCATTTGGAAGCAAATCATAAGAGCTTTGCATTTTTCTGCATCTTACCTTTTAACTCTGGTTTATCTTGAGGTAAAACTTCCTTCTTTTGGTTTGCATTCAGCCTGAAATAAAATCAGAGCTGCTTTCTCACTCAATAGGAATGAGAAATAGAGTTTACGTAAGTTTTCTCTGCTTCAACTGCTAGGCACTTGTGACCATTCCCCACCCCTTTTTAATTCAAACTAATGGACTGCTGCTAGTGAAAAGAATTAGAAGTCAGTCACAAACTATTAGCATAAAGAAATAATTGGGTTTTGGCCCTTGCCATCACTTCATGCATCACTTACAAGTTTAACCTATAAAATAACTTTGGCACTTTCAAATATATGGGGCATATTTCAGCCCCCAATGAAAAAACTTTATGGGGCAAGTTTCCACCCCCAATTAAAAACCTTACTGTATTTCACTAGTTATATCTAAAATCTAAGACAAAAAATAAGGAAGTCTAAACTACTCAAGAGCTTTAAAAAGCTAACAATTCGGGAATTGGGGTAGGAAATCAAAACTTGGCAAAGTCCAGTGGTAGAGATGAGTATTTATTGTTGTAGTTGTTTTGTTTGATTAGGTTTAAATACAGGTTAATACTCCAGGGCTAACTGACCCAGTAACTGTATGGTAAATAGAAGAAACCACACATACACACATGCACATACATACATACATATATTTATTCTTGTCTGCATAACTCTTCATTTCTTGTACTTATTCTTGCAGCCCCACCTAAAGACAATCTCCATCCAAGTTCCAACAGTTCTGTAAAGTAACCAAGACAAAAAGCTCATCTCTCAGTAGAATAGCGAAGAACAAATGTGTCTGTTATTTGTAAACTGCAAGAGGAAAACCAATTCATATATTTTAATTTTGTATTAATGTGCGATCCAAGCACAGTCCAAGTACAAGGACCTATCCAATATTGTAAGGAGCTAAAATGTTTGAGAGAAATTCATGTTTTAAATTTATTTATTTAATCACTGTACATCCCAGTATCAGCCTCCCTATCCTCCCAGCACCCCCTACACAGATCCTCCCCCATCCACCATCCCCTTCTCCTTTGAAAATGGGGAGTCTCCTCCTGGGTATCACTCTCCACCTCTACCTCCCCACTCCCCCACCCTTCAACCATCCCACCCCTAGCACATCAAGTCACTTCAGGACAAGTCACATCCTCTCCAACTCATGCCAGACTAGACAGCTTAGTTAGAGGAAATGGATCCACAGGCAAACAATAGCTTTAGGGACAGCACTTGCTCAGCTTCTTGGGGGGGACCCTCATGAAGACCAAGTTACACATCTGCTACACAAGTGCCTAGGTCCAGCCCATATTTACTCTTTTATTTGTAGTTCAGTCTCTGGGAACCTCCAAGAGTCTAGATTAGTTGACTTTTGGTCTTCCTGTAGAGTAATTATCCTCTTTGGGTGCCCCAATCTTTCCTCCAACTCTCCTATAAGATTTCCTGATGGCTCAATCTAATATTTGGCTATGGGTCTCTCTGTACATCTTTCCATTGGCTGCTGGGTAAAACTTCTCAGAAGACAGTAATGCTAGGCTTCTCTCTGTAAACATAACAGAGTATCATTAATAGTGTCAGGGATTGGTTCTCTCCTTTACTGATGAGTCTCACGTTGGGCAATCATTGGTTGGTCATTCCCCCCTTCTCTTCTCTTTGTCCCTATACATGTAGGCAAGATACATTTTGGGTTGAAGGATTTGTAGGCAGATTGCTGGTCTTATCAGTCCACTTCAGAACCCATATCTCACACTGCTAAGAGTCTCACTAAGAATCTCCCCATAGGACTGAAGCCCCGTAGGAGGAACATCAATATGAACTAACCAGTACCCTCAGAGCTCCTTGGAACTATACCACCAATCAAAGAAAACACATGGTGGAACTTGTGGCTCTAGCTATATATGTATCAGAGCATAGTCTAGTCACTCAGCAATGAGAGGAGAGGCGCTTGTTCCTATGAAGGTTCTATGCCCCAGTATAGGGGAATGCCAGGGCCAGGAATGGGAGTGAGTGCGTTGGGGAGCTGAGAGGTAGGGAGTAGGGGATTTTCAGAGAGAAAACTAGGAAAGGAGATAACATTTGAAATGTAAATAAAGAAAATATCTAATAAAAAAGAAAAATCAAAAATAAATAAATGAATAAATGAATGAATGAATAAATGAATAAATAAAGATTTTACAAGCATTCAGGGCTGTCCTGAATTATATGGAGTGGCTATACCCTCTCTCCTGACATGGGTGATGTAAGCCTATTGCAAGAATATTGGACACTCTTAACCACTGAGCCATCTCTCCAGCCCTAAGTGTTTTTGTTTTTAAAATACCCAAAATAGAGTTTGTAAATAAGATTTGTTGTTCAGTAAAAGATAAATAAAAGGGTATAGAAGTAATTCAAAGTAAGTACTTCAATGACATTATCTTGGATGTAGATAATTGTCACGATAAATTATAAAGATCTTTCTAAAGGTTCTCTGAAAGAGGTCCAGTCATTTCTACTATTCTGACACATCTGTTGTTTCTTATATCAGTGTATTCTAGCCACTTTTATTTCTGTCATTGTAATGTAGAACACATGATTTCTTATACCATATGAGCAAAGGTAATGTTTCTGGGGATATTATAATGAGATCGACTAATAGTCCACCGTCTTTTGTGTAAATTCTTCCAAGTTGCTATATATAGTCTTTTTCTCCTAATCTATTCTCAAAAGAGGCTATATGCTTGCTGAAGCCTTATATAGTAAGGCTCATCAATAACTTTTTTCTTTTGCTGGAAGCACTGTTTCCTCCCATAAGCACTTTTCAGAAACAGAATGAAGAAAAACTTGAGTCTCTTCAGTATTAAGTGGAGGAAAATATATTTCTCTACCTAATAACTGGCCTTCTGGTATTTGGATGCATCCAGGAATTAAAAATATTTTGACACTGTCATCTTTGCAGAAATGGTTGTTTCCAAATCTGATTTTGTCTTTGGGGCATGTTAAGATGGCATTGCTAATCATTATTGAAGTGAGGCAACATAGTTTCACTTGACAAGTAATATTTTATTTTACTTATGGGGAAATCTTGGAAGAGTCATTGATTGTCTTAATGCCTACCTTCCCTTGCTTGTAATAGAATTTCATGTTGAAATAAAGCCCCCACTACTGTATTCCAACATACCAAGAATGAACAGTGCTAACTGTGTACCCAATACAAACATCCTTATCTTTTAACTTGTGGCAAAACATTTATTCTCCTGACTATTCTAGAATTCATTGAGAATGTGGTAGGTCCTAAAATGTCATTTTGCAGTCATTACTTTACATCAGCCCTTCAGTCTTGCATCTTTCCCTGTGTATCAACTGCATCTAGACATTTAGCACTGATCATGACCTAGAGGACTTTTGGAGTACTATTTGCCAATTTAAAACAATTAAAATTATTAAACTATCTTCTTTATTTTGAACCAAATGATACACTTCTATAACTTCTACTCAAGAGCTCATCTTCATAGTGTGATTAATTATACAATAGGCACTTTTTAAAATTTCCTTACTGATATTCTGCAACCTTAATTTATACCCTGCCTCGGGAAGTATTCAGCTAAGACTATTTCTGAAAGAGCCTAAATCTCAAACAACAGACCATGGTGAATGTAAATTAAACAGTGCTCTTGAGCAGAAAATTAAATTGGTTCCATGACATGGGTTTTAAGACGCCCCCATAATATAAGCAGTGCTGCAAGTGACTGATAAACCTGCAAACCCAACTGACACCATATCTTGCTGATAACCAGTGGGGAAAATGAGTAATGTGCATAAGCATATCTTATCCACATTCTTTTTCTATTATCTAAACACACCAGAAAGAATTTTCAAGCCATTAATGGCATCTAAGTCTAGAAACCAACTGGTTACATACCTCACAATATTTTTTTTCTCTTTTCCCTTTTCCACATTTTTATTAGATATTTACTTTATTTACATTTCAAACTTTGTTTCCTTTCCTGGTTTGCCTCCAAAACCACCCTATCCTCTCACCACCCCACCACCCTGCTCACCAACCCACCCACTCCTTCTTCCCAGTCTTGGCATTGCCCTACAATAGGGCATAGAGCCTTTACAGGACAAAGGGCCTTTCCTCCCACTGATGTATGACAAGGCCATCCTCTGCTACATATGCAGCTGAAGCCATGAGTCCCACCATGTGTACTCTTTGGTTAGTGATTTAGTCCCTGGGAGCTCAGGCGGGGTACTGGTTAATTCATAATGTTGTTCCTCCTATGAGGCTTCAAACCCCTTCATTTCCTTGGATCCTTTCTCTAGCTCCTTCATTGGGGAGTGCTATTTTGTTTTATTGGAAGAATAACCTGCTTATGACAATCTTATGTTTATATACTTAATAATTCAGAGTTCATTATTAGAGAGAATTTTACAAGAATAGAGAAATATAGTGAAATATATAATAAATTCAATGCACTAAAACTTGGTATTACTTCAAATTGGTTTCCTAATGCTTGTTCACATTATAGCATTGCTCATTAATTTCAAAGTTATAACAATAAATAAAAAGTAGAGAAATACTCTCACAAAATATTTAGGAAAGGAAATAAAAAACAGTTCTTCTAAAATATATATCAAAGACACCATTTTCTATAGCAAAGGTAACATATAAATATTTGGAATTCATGCTATGCAGAAACATGGATACATATAAATACACAGGTTCCCCACTAGTAATTCTCAAAGAACACTCTATCTCAGTTTGTCAATTTCTGACATTGCACTAACTGCTGTGGCCTATCGTTGTTATACTTTTTGAAACTCCTAAAGGGCAAGATTTATGTTTAGTAAGTGATATTTACTTCGAATTCCCAACAACCATATTTCCTAGGGAAAAATATACTCAACCAATAAATTTATACATTAGCATATAGTCAGTATTATGAGAAAAAATTAAAAGATAACTAATAACTGATGTCTGTACTGGTTAGTTTTGTGTCAACTTGACACAGCTGGAGTTATCACAGAGAAAGGAGCTTTAGTTGGGGAAATGCCTCCATGAGATCCAGCTGTGGGGCATTTCCTCAATTAGTGATCAAGGGGGAGAGGCCCCTTGTGGGTGGGACCATCTCTGGGCTGGTAGTCTTGGGTTCTATAAGAAAGCAGGCTGAGCAAGCCAGGGGAAGCAAGCCAGTAAAGAACATCCCTCCATGGCTTCTGCATCAACTCCTGCTTTCTGACCTGCTTGAGTTCCAGTCCTGCATCCTTTGGTGATCAAAAGCAGTATGGAAATGTAAGCCAAATAAACCCTTTCCTCCCCAACTTGCTTCTTGGTCATGATGTTTGTGCAGGAATAGAAACCCTGACTAAGACAGATGTCTAAAAGAATAGACATTTATGTTTTGCAATTATAGAAGATGAAAAATATAACATCAAACTGCCAGTTGGCTAGCTTCCTTATTATGGCTGACACATGATCATCAATGTGCTGTCTTTATCAAATACAGAGTGTAGAAGAGGTAGAGAAAAAAGGAAATAGATTGAGACAAATAAAACAAAACTCCACTAATTTCACCACAACTCTATCATGATCCATTGAGAATGTAATTATGTCCCAAACACTCCACCTCCATGTATAATTTTGTTGAGGGTTGTAAGAAACAAAAACTTAGTATGCATGAAAAATAATTTTAAAATAAATATTGGTTTATTTTGTTTTGTTTTGTTTTTTCCAGTACCAAGCATTGGTCCTATTGCCTCATCCATGCTAGACAGCTCTCTATCCCTAATCTACATTCTCAGGTAAAAATCAATTTAATTCTTAATTGTAAGACCAGCTCACTAATTGAAGGTATTTCATATCAGAAGAGCAGATGTTGATTTTTAGGAGTCACTGACATCTGAAAGAAGAAAAACTTATGGTCATTAAAAACGAAATGTGGTAATCAAAATTTACATAGCTCCATAATAAAACAATCAGAATTTTTTTTGCCTCTAAATTGTGAAGACATTGCCAAAACATATTTCCCTAAGTTATAATTTTTTTTGCCAGTTTTCCTTTCTAATAATTTTCTTTTGTAATCAAGCTGAATTCTATATTTCATTTACCTGTTGCTCATTTATTTAGTTTTCTGGACATCATCATAACTGTTGACTTTGTCACTATAATATATTTTAACTTTAATTTCGAGATATATTTAAAGACCAGACTGTTATTTTCTTATTTTATTGGTGTTGGTGAATGCTGAAGGCAGCAGGAAAATAAAATATATAAATTAAAGTGATAATTGTATTTAAAATGTTGTTTTAATATATGATATTATTCAAATAGAGAACAAAATATCCTCCATGGACTTGACTCATTTGAGTCAAGTAATTGGGAAATAGCACTTTGTTAGGATATCTAGGGAATGGGGCCAGTGGTTATTTCTAACAGTATTACATACTCATTTACAGTACAGTAAGGCCAGTCCCTCCATGTGATTCCCTAATGTCAGCCAATTACCTTTATTTGACCCAAATATATCTTCATTTGTATGAATAGTTAATTGGATGACTCAGTTCATTTGCTCTTCTGTTTAGCTGACAATAACCATACTTACTTGATAAGGATTATCCCTTTTCAACAAAATGACATTTCACTGTAAGGCACCACTGAACACAATTTGTATTAATTACTGAGAAGTCACCTCATGATCTACCTGTAGCACCTTTGGCATATCATAATGAATCTCAAACATCACAATGATGGATAACTGATAAAGGAATTGATTCATCAGCGTCTCTTATTATTCCAATAAAAAAATAGTGTGAAAACAGTACTTGGTCAGAATCACTGTGATATAGTATGTCAAACTTCTTAACAATATTTTATTTATTCTTTAAGACTGTGATACAGTGTACTTTGAACAAATTTATACCCATCAACTTTTCCTCTCACCACTTTCCCAACATTCTTACCCTTTCCCACCCAAACTTGAAAGCTTATTTCTTTCCCTCCTAACTCCAGTATGCTTTTCCCAGCAAGTTTTGGGATCATAGCCTGCTCTGATCTTTGTACAGTCTGCTAAGAGTCACATCATTACAAAAAACAAACAAAGAAACAAATAGCAACAACAAAACCTCAAATTGTCCAACTCCCTTTCTCTTTCACAACAGCTATTTACTTCAGCTGGTGGCTAGATTTTATGCCCACTTTCTTTGCCCATGTGTTGGGATTTTGTCTAGCTAGAGCTAGTGAAGGTCTTGTGCATGCTGTTACAATTTCTCTGAATTATTATATTACCAGTACTGTTTTTCATGGCAAACAGTGTTTCCTTGTTGTTATGTACCATCTCTGACTCTGATAATCTTTTGGCCTCTTTTCTGCAAATCTCCCAATCTTTCAGGCAAGGAGTATGATGCTCCAGTCCAATTTAGGTCTGAAAACTCTGGACTTTTTGCTCTTTGCACATTTAATATTTGGGTATCTTGGTGTTCATTTTTCTCTTTTGCAAAAAGAAGCCTCTCTGATGAGGATGGATAGATAAAGCCATCCATAGTTTGAAAAATAAGTTACTAGTTATTTTAGCTTATAGCAGAATAATTGTATTGAGTTCTCTCCTAGGGCCTATGATCAATCTAGACACAGGTTCTTGCCCGGTATGTATTTTGTCTCGTGGAATGTGCCGTGGATTCAACCAGACAGTGGTTGGTTACTCTTATAACATCCATGCCTCTGTTTTACCAATAAGCTTATATTATCTGGCCAATTATTGTTGTATCTTAAAGAGTTAACAGGTGATTAAGATTAAGAATTACATTTCAAATGCTATCCAGATTGTTCCCTATACCACCCCCCTGCTCCCCTACCCACCCACTCCTACTTCTTGCATATGTAAATAAAGAAAATATCTAATAAAAAAGAAATGTAAGTGAAGAAAATATCTAATAAAAATGCCTTTAAAAAGATTAAGAATTACTTTTCTACTCTGACATGTATAACAATTTCCAGCATTGAAATCTGCAAATAGCTACATTCTCAACAAACAAACAAACAAACAAACAACAAAACAATGATTTTCCACCCCTGACAACTAACTTCCAATAGCTTATCATCTATGCTAAGATTTTGCTGGCTTGATTTTGTACAGATCTTGCGCAGGTAGCTACAACTGCTATGAGTTCCTAAATGTAATAATGACATCATGTCTAGAAAAGATCATTTCACAACACTTTTCTAGCTCTATACAAATCCTCTTCAATAGTGTTTCCTGATCTTTGGTGACCTGGAACTGAATACAGATGTTCCATGTAGACATAATTCCTAAGAATGTTATTCTCAGTACATTGGTTTACCACAGGATAAAGATACTTTCTGTCCAAGGTTGAATGTAGCCCAGATATCCAGGTACAAATGTAAAAATTTAGAAGGCAGTTTGATTGCATAACCATTTCATTTTTCTTTATAGCTGAGTAATATTCATATATATATATATATATATATATATATATATATATATATATATATAAAATCATATTTTCTTCCTCTGTTGATGGACAACTAAGTTCTATTTCCTTGCTATTTTTAATAAAGCAACATTGAACATGGATATGTGTCTTTGTAATAAGATACTAAGCCAATTATATGAATGAATGACCAGGGATATCCTCTCAGAGCACAGATATGCTAGGTTCATATTTGCAAGAATATCATAGTATCATTAATAGTTTCAGGAGTTTTGACAATGGGATGAGGTCTCAAGTTCGGCCAGTCATTGGTTGGCCATTCCCCCAGTCTCTGCTCCATCTTTGTCCCTGCATTTTTTAGTAACTAGTACACATTTTAGGCAGAAGGTTTTGTGGGTGGGTTGCTGTCTTTATCCCTGCACTGGGAGTCCTGCCTGGGTACAGGAGGTGTTCATGTTCTATTTCTCCCACTGCTAGGAGTCTCAGCTAGAATCGCTGTCACAGATATTCACTTATGATGCCCATTTTGAGTGAAATAAATTTGTTGAGACTTAGATGATTTGTTCTAAGGGGAGGGAATCATTCTGCAGTCTACATATTATTCCTCTTCAAGAACAATACCACTAAATCATCTCCCCGGATCAGGATTTGTACATTTTACAAGTAAGTAATAACTATTTAAAAGACATATTTACCTCAATTTAAACTTTGTATATAATATATAGATCTACCAAAATATCACAAGGAAGAATAAAAAATAACATAAAGGAAAAGTAAATTTAGAATCATACCTGTTCCACAAAACTAAAACAATTGGCTCTTGAAGTCCATTGTGCATGAACATAATACAGAGACTTTAATAAATTGCAGATAGGGATCAGCATGTGCAATGGTAATAGTCACAGTAAATATGCCAGCTGAGGATGCATTTTGTTGAGTAAATGTGAATTTTGTTGACTCAAAATGTGGAACCTAACATCACTGAGAGAAGAGGTACACCTGAATATGCTTCTAAGTATGAGCACATTCAATGGGAAAGCTGAAGTAATTCAACTTGTGCACCACTTTCATCTATTGCGAGGACTATGAAAAAATATTTTGCAGGACAAGGCTTTTAACTTCTATTTCATTTATCAAAAGCAATGATCTGTAAATTAGATAAGATTTGCATGACATTTACACTCTATCATTTAAAAAAATGCACCTTGGAACTGAATTAGAATCAATGATGTATTCTCAAGGTTGTATAGTGAAAGATCAGGCTAAAATAGGACATACAAAGATTAGGTCATCTCCATAGCTAATTTAGCTTCCATTTTTTATCTATTAACCTGTCAGTTTAGGAATAATAAATATTGTCTAGTGAGCTATATGACATCCAATGGAGTTTTCAGTTTTCCCCTGAGACCTGAGACATTCTCAAATATTTATGGTTTGTACTCAGCTGAGATAAAATCAAGACAAAAAGAGACTAAAGATTCCATGCCACGTAAAATTTGCTACAAAAATATATTGTGTAACATAATAAGGTCAATTTCGTGCAAATTTAACTTTGTTTTAAATTGTTTTGAGGTATTATTACTGGTAGATTAGAAAGAAAATAGATGTTTTCAAATCTTTGGAAAAATAAAAGGTTTAAAATGATTTTGAAGTATAAAGATACTTAGAAACTAACTTGGGATTTTGTGACAGAATAAATTTAGAAGTAAAACTAGTATTTTATTTTTTAATTAATTAATTAATTAATTTTTTATACTTCAGATTTTATTCCCACCTACCCCCATCTACCCTCCAACGGTTCCACATCCCATATCTCCTCCCCAGTCCTCTGTCTCCATGTACATTTCACTACCTCCCACACCACCTGACCTCTAAACTCGCTGGGGCCTCCATTCTCTTGAGGGTTGGGTGCATAATCTCTGAATGAACACCAACTCAGCAGTCCTCTGCTGTATAAGTGTTGGGGACCTCATATTAGCTAGTGTATGCTGCCTGTTTGGTGGTCCAGTGTCTGAGAGATCTCAGGTGTCCAGGATCTTTGAAACTGCTGGTCCTCCTACGAGGTCACTCCCTCTCCTCAGCTTCTTCCATCTTTAGTCTAATTCAACAATAGGGTCAGTTGCTTCTTTCCATTGGTTGGGTGCAAATATCAGTGTGTAAGTGTGTGTGTGTGTGTGTGTGTGTGTGTGTGTGTGTGTGTGTGTGTATGCTTGGGGATTGGTTATCAGTGCCTATGCCATGGATGGCCCATGGGTAGAACTCTAATGTCCACTTTGTGGAGTCTCTTTTCTCTTTCCAACTCTATATGAGTTCCAGGGACTGAACTTACATCACCAGTTTCCCCTTTAACCCTGATCCATCTCACTAATCCAGAATCAGATACTTTAAGTGTAACTTGTACCTCATATGATGGATAGGAAGCTTACCATCCTCATGAACCTAATTACCGTTGGATAGATTTGAGGAATTTATCAAAAAGTAAACATGCATTAGTAATTCGAAGTTGATTACAGATACAAGCAATTCATAATAGAGAAGAATAACAATGATTAGTCAAAGTAAAGTAGATAGAAGAAAAAAATTGAATTTAATAGCTCTCTTCCAGCAAGGTTCTTTTGTTTAAAACTAGTAAATACTTTATAGCACAGGAATCTAGAAATATTATGTCTAACTAAGCTTAAGAATTTTTATGACCATTCTATGAAAATAGATGTTTACAAATTATAGGCATACCATTATTCATATGTGATAATGGTTGAAACTTGAGGTCAAATAGCATTATAGAGTCTTATATTCATCACAAATACCTTTGTAGTTACTAAAGAGACATATAATATTTGGGTTAACGAAAAGACCTTTCTTAATGGCTTATTTTCTTCCTTCATATTGATGGGTTGGTGCAGCAGGAAGAGAAATGGGTTTTCAGAGGGGAAGCCAGGAAAGGGGATAACATTTGAAATGTAAATAAAGAAAATATCTAATTAAAAAAAAAGAACTCATTCTTTTTGAACTTTTGGGTTCAAGGGATTCGCCTGCCTCAGCCCTGCAAGTAGGCTGTATTTTGTTTCATGCCATTATAGCTGATGGGATTTTTTCTTTCCTCTTGTTTGTTTCCATCTCTTTAAAAGGTCTATTTTTCACAGTGGGACATTTTAACTTAGACACAATCTCTTAAAAATCACTGCATTGACCTTGTACTCTCTGAAATTGATTTGGCTTGCCCCCTGTGCAGGTAACACAAAGGGTAGTCAATAGACATCTCCCCTTCCATTTGAAAGTTTTATTGCTTAGTGTTAACAAATATATTGATTAAAAAAAACACTGTTAGGAGTTTAGCTAAAGTCAAGTCTCCTCTGGAAAACTGGTTAGATAGAGTGTCTTAGAAATTGTAAAATCTTAAAGAAGTATAGATAGTCATGGATGGACTATGTTAACACAGTCAAATTGCTTTTTCCAGCACACACACACACACACACACACACACACACACGGAGGGAGAGAGAGAGAAAGAGAGAGAGAGAGAGAGAGAGAGAGAGAGAGAGAGAGAGAGAGAGAGACAGAGATATATTTCAACTACTTTCACTCTGAGTTTATATATAGATGTTTTTGAATTTATTTAAAAATAAAATTATTGTTGTTTCCTCTAACTTCTACTCTGATATTCCTTATTTCTCTGAAGTCAATTGCCCCATCTTCAGTGTCACTCTAAACCATCCACTAACTAAAGTTCCATCATTCAGATTAGTTTACATGAACAAATACTTTCCCTTGTTGCATAATAGATGTGCTCTATCCTTTTGATTTTTGTATATTTACAATTGCTAAGCTCAGTATTTTCAGAATTAAAGGACATCATTTAATCAATAAGACACGATAACTTGATTACAAGCAACATACAATACTGCAACTATTAGATGACCAAGATAACTACTAAGTGACTAACAGGTGGCATATATAGTGTGTATGTATACGGTATATACTTATATCTCAGATGAGACAAAGGAGGACAACATGGAACTTATTCACTGCACACAGAATGCCAGTTTGTGATATATGAGTTACTTTCTTCTCTAATTTTGCATTTATTGTCCAGACCAAAGGAGAGTGAAACCATCCATGGAATTGAAGTGACTGCTCTAATTCTGTTTTTTTGTTTTGTTTTGTTTTGTTTTGTTTTTTTAGGCAGTGTTTGAGGCAGAGGATTTCTTCTATTTTAAACTGTCCTCAGACTCATTACGATTTTTTTTTTGATTTTTAGTTTTGGTTTCATTTTTGTTTTCATGTTTTGAAATATAAATCCTATCCTTAAATTTAAAATATAGATTAGAAACTGGGTTTGAAAACACACATACAAGGAAAATTTTGTAGTGAAGAGTTAATAACTAGGAATATATCTGAATATACATACACATTTATGCAAGGGATAACAACTAGTTGGTTTTCTTTGTTTGTTTTTTTTAAGAGGCCATGAATTAAAAGGAGAGGAAGGAAGGTGGTATGGGAGGTAATGATGGGAGAAAATAGACTAAAATTTTTGTAATTATATTATAATCTCAAAGTTCAATAAGAAACTACTTGACCTTCTGATTTTCCTGGCTCTATATCCCAAGTGCTAGAATTACAACATACATGCTAATGCCTAGCTATGCCTCCCACCCTTACTTTGGTTTTGTTTATTTGGTTGTTGGTTGGCTTGGTTTTAGCTTTTCAAGAATGTTTCTCTTTGTAGCCCTGGCTGTCCTGGAACTCACTTTGTAGACCAAGCTGGACTCAAACTAAGAGATCTGCCTCCCTTTGGCTCCTGATTGTTGGGATGAAAGATATGTCAATATACCCGGCTTCAATTTCTTTTAAAAATACATTTCTGGTGTGTGTGTGTGTGTGTGTGTGTGTGTGTGTGTGTCCTGTATGAGAGTCCCAGGTTTGTGTGCAGGTATCAGAGGACAGCTTTTTGGAGTTGGTTCATTCTTTTCTATTGGGTGGGCCCTAGGGTCATCAGGCTTTGTAGCAAGTATCTTAACGCACTGTTCTACTCTTTCTTTTTTTCTGTTTGTTCTTTTTTCTTTCATCAATTGGTTTATTCACTTTATATTTTGATCAAAGCCCCTGTCCCCTACTTCCTGTTCTGTGATCTGTGATTTCTTAATATACATTTCAGTATTTTGATGTTATGTCACAAACTATCTGCAGCATTTGGAACTGCTAACTGACTGGATTTATTTGCATTAGGAAGTTTTCTTGCTCTTTCCATTTCTAATACACGGTATTATTGTTTTTTGTTCTACTTCTCTAATTGCTTTTCCTTTTAATCTGTTGTTTTTAAAGTGATTTTCCCCATTTCTCTGTAGATGGGAACATTTAATATTCAGTTCCTACCTTTGGAATTACTTCTTGGAACTAATTACCCGGTTGAATTCTGCCTTATACCCTTGCATTATCATCTCGATATCTGTAGACTGCACTTATCCTTTTATCGTAGCTCAACTTCCATAATAAAAATAATATATTGACTATTTCTATAAATTTCCTTCATATACCGGGTTACCTGCTTGTTTTTCACAGAACATAGTATTGAGCTCCCATAAGAACAGAAAAATTCATTGATTTTGTCCATGGCTCATACTTATAAAGTGTTCTTTTTTAGTTCTCTCACAAGTACATTTTTGTTTAGATCTCACTTTCAAGTTCTAGAACTTCTCTGTTCTTAACTATTTCTATTTCTCCACAGTTCATGTTATGACTGTGAATTTAAATAACTATTTCTCTGTACCTGTGTACATACCACTTCTATTCATTAATTTTATACTTTCCAAAATACAGTAATCTTGTCTTGTCTCCCATGTGCATCAGGACATATTTGCACAAATAGTACTGGTTACATACTACTGTTAGATTTTATTAACTCATAAGATGTACTCATATGCTAGCACTTATTCAACTAAATGCTAAACCATTTTGCCAAGTAGACTACTTCTTGACCCATACTCAGAAACATTAATTGTGATGAGATATTCATCTCAGTAAAAAATGATCATGCAGAATGGAAAAGCTAAGAAGCAACAAAGAGCAATATAGTTAGAGTAGAAGAATTATATAGACTACATTTTAAAGAGAAATAAGCAAATATTTGTGTTTTTCAGTAAGTACATCACTGTTCCAAAATTGGGCTTGAACTACAATGGAGAGTACTCTAAAGGACTATGTCCTGACTCATTTTACCTCCGAAGTTCATAACCCTATATAGAACCATGAATGGCCACAGAGATGTAAATCAAGCACACAACATTTACATACACATTTAAATGTATCTTTCAATGGATTGTGTTTCTACATGAATTATCACTACATCGAAGAGCAAAAGAGATCATGAATTTTCTTCATTTTGCTGTGAATTTCTCTTTATACTAAACTATTTAGAGGAATAAAAATGCAACAAACAAGAGAAGTTAGTATTAAAAAGATGTTCTTATCAAGTAACTCAGATATTTGCAGAAGTCAGCCTGTCTTTTGACTAGTGCAGTTGTTAAACATTTCACCATTCTCTGGATATCAGTACCTTCAAGATTCCTGCCATTTTGAAGACTTCTTTTTCTGGTGAGCCTAACACTGAACACTGACAGTCACAAATTCAACTATTTCTTCCTAATTAAGCTTTCTATAATTTTGGATTATCTGATTTCTTTCTCTTTTCTTTTACTCTGGGAAAAATCCACCTACATTATAGGTAAAGAAGCAAATTATTTCATCTAGCAGGGGGGCAGTTAGAGACTATATAAATACGTAAATCATTCTTTCTAAACAATGATAATTCTTTTTCTCAGAATGCTGTCACCAATAATTAAATATGTTTTTATGGTGTTCCATGCTTCTTTATATGATGATCCAGAAAATCATATATCAAAATCACCATTGCATGTATGAGTAAATCAATATTGAGAAAAAAGTGTCTAATTTGTGTCTCACAGTTTTATGTTAAACTATTATTGTGATCATTTTGCTTTAAACATCAAAAAGAAAGGGATATATTCATCAAATACACATGTTTGAAGTTAGAAAATGAAAGATTTGATGATGGAGTCTAGATCTTATCATGAAGCCTGTGGTGGTACAGAGAGGAATGATATGTATGTGTGTGTGTATGTAAGAAGTAAATTTTATTTATCAAGATGAACATGTCACTAGTTGTATATACAGTTGTAAGTGATTAAGGTTTAAACATTTTATTCATGGATGTAAAGAATGGTATCATCTCAGGACCCCCAAACTAAGTTCTCAACACAAAAGGCCCAGGACAGAGGACAGAGAATAAAAGAAACATAGGAGATAGAAGAAGAGGGAGATGGAGAAAGTGAACAAGGGAAAAGTGGCAGGGATGTTTGTTTCAGAGGGGCAAAGAACTATCTTTCCATAGATAGCAGAAAGATATGACATACAGAAAAATGGAAGTAATTTTCTCTCCAGTAACTGTCTAAAGTGGGACCAGCCAGGAATACACAGGGGGAAGAAGCAGGGGAGCAGCTGAAATAGGATTCTCCCAGGCTCCATCTGTACCCAGAAGCTGGAGCTGTCCCACAGGCCTCTGTGCCTGGGTCCTGCCAAAGGAGAGCTGGTCTCCCGGGAATGTTATCACAGGCTTACAGGCACATAGGAGGGAAAAGCTCAGAACAGAGACAAGACAAACTAACACCAGAGATAACCAGATGGCAAAAGGCAAGCACAAGAACCTTACCAACAGAAACCAAGGCTACATGGCATCATCAGAACCCAGTTCTCCCACAACAGCAAGTCCTGGATACCCCAAACACTGGAAAAGAAAGATTTGAATTTAAAATCACACTCATGATGCTAATAGGGGCCTTTAAGATGGACTCATAAAAGCTTGTTATACTAAACGAAAAGTAATTTTCTTCTTTTCTTTTTCTATTATTTTTTATTTATTTATTTTATTATTATTATTTTCTTTATTTACATTTCAAATGCTATCCCGAAAGTTCCCTATACCTCCCCACCCCTGCTCCCCTACCCACCCGCTCCCACTACTTGGCCCAGGCCTTCCCTTGTGCTGGGTCATATAAAGTTTGTAAGACCAAGGGGCCTCTATTCCCAGTGATGGCCGATTAGGCCATCTTCTGCTACATTTGCAGCTAGAGACACAAGCTCAGGGGGTACTGGTTAGTTCATATTGTTGTTCCACCTACAGGGTTGCATCCCCCTTCAGGTCCTTGGGTACTTTATCTAGCTCCTCCATTCATTGACATCTCAAATAATATCTCACTTCTTTGTTACCCTTTCACCAAACTCCCCATAGTACATTTACCCTCCCTTCCCCCTGATTCTATGAGAGTGCTCCTCACCCTCCTACCCTCTCTCACCCCACAGCTCTTTCATCCCCCTAAGCTAGGACATCAAACCTCCCCAAGACCAAGGACCTACACTCCAATTGCTGTCAGGCAAGGCCATCCTCTGCTACATGTGTAACTGTAGTCATGGATCTCTCCAGGTACACTCCTTGGTTAGTTGTCTAGACTTTAGGAGAACTGGGTGGTGAGGCCAGCTTCTGTTGCTCTTCCAATGGGGTTACAATTTCCCTCTCCTCCTCTAGTTCTTCTGCCAGCTCCCCCAACAGGATCCCTGAGCTCAGTCTGATGGTGAGAAAAGTAATTTTAATAGTTACTGTGTCCATATTCTGTGAAAACTCACCTAGTATACACTTACAAGATAAAGGTTTATATTTTTGAAGTTAATATTTAATTAGGATGCACTTGAATTCAGTGATTACTCTACCTTCATGTCTATTGAATAATCTCTGAATTTAATATGATACAAAATGAAAAAGATTTAAAGAGGTGGTAATATCTGTTTTAACCAAAATTGATTAAGATGTAGTTAAAATTAAGATATAATTGATCAGTGTTCAGAAATTTTGATATATTTCTTCTTTATATTATACTATAAAGCAAACCCATATGGTAATATATTTATCCAAATATATATTGAAATGTTAATATTGGAATTTCACTAATAAATACTTAACAAGCTGAAAAATTGCATATATAGAATTCTGGAATTTAATGAGAAGAAAACTGAAAACAGCTAAGAGCTCAGTGTACTTAAATGATATGCTGCAGATCAAATGATAAGTACACTGCAAGAATATTATTTATTTATTTATTATTATTTTCTTTATTTACATTTCAAATGCTATCCCGAAAGTTCCCTATACCCCTCCCCCGCCTCTGCTCCCCTACCCACCCATTCCCACTACTTGGCCCTGGCCTTCCCCTGTGCTGGGTCATATAAAGTTTACAAGACCAAGGGGCCTCTCTTCCNAATGATGGCTGATTAGGCCATCTTCTGCTACATATGCAGCTAGAGACANGAGCTCAGGGGGTACTGGTTAGTTCATATTGTTGTTGCACCTACAGGGTTGCAGCTCCCTACAACTCCTTGGGTACTTTCTCTAGCTCCTCCATTGGGGGCCCTGTGTTCCATCCAATAGCTGACTGTGAGCATCCACTTCTGTGTTTGCCAGGCACTGGCATAGCCTCACAAGAGGCCACTATATCAGGGTCCCTTCAGCAGAATCTTGCTGGCATGTGCATTAGTATCTAGGTTTGGTGGCTGATGATGGGATGGATTCCTGGTTGGGGTAGTCTCTGGGTAGACTATCCTTTCATCTTAGCTCTAAATTTTGTCTTTGTACCTATATCCTTTCATGGGTATTTTGTTCCTTATTCTAAGGAGGATGAAGTATCCACATGATGGTCATCCTTCTTGGCTTTCTTGTGTTTTTCAAAGTCATTTTAAGCTCTTAAAATATACTCTTGCTCTGAGCAAGATAAAGATAATCCATAAAAAAATCTTTCATTTACAGATAGAAAATAGAAAGCTATTGACATGATTTGATTTGCCCCAGGCCTTAAGGCTTCTGGCTCAGAAAACGTCTACAAGGACATCACTTTCTTTTATTCAGTTTACTTCTATTTTTAGATGATCAGCATTTTTCATTTTAAAGCTAACACTAATTTCATTGTAATCAATGTAGCATTACTAACTGTATTTGTTATGTATATGTCAATTGGGAGTCATTTCTATTTCTATTTTTCTAGTACCACACTCTATGTATTTTGGACCTATACCAGTTGAATCCATAGAAGATCTCTGAGAGTAATTAAAATTAGTTAATAGATTCAATCAAAGATGGGGTTTGAGGTCTTATAGGTACAAGGGTATTTCCATTGATAAGTATTCAGAAGATTTTATGAATGAATGAATATAACACTGTTGTAATGATATGTTATAGTTTTTATTATATTTATTCTCTTATTTTAAATTCTATTAATTTCATATATGTACATTATGTATTTAAGTCATTTTCAGCACAATTCTCATCTCCCTGAAACCTTTTGTCTCAAAAAGTGCTTCTTTTACATTTATGTCTTTCGTTGTTTGACTCAGTGAGTTTAGTTAAGAAGAACTTATCAATATGTATATGACAGAATAAAATGTGTATTCATATTCTTGAGATGAAATGGTGATAGTATTTTTAGGCATCTATGGTATATTTAAATCTTATATTCTAATAGCCACTGATCGTTATTTATTATTTCATCCATTAACAATTACATGCTTCACATCTCCATTGTCACCAACATAATACTGCCACTTTCTTCACATTCTGGATGGATGGGTGTTGTATATGAAAAGTATTTTGAATTTTTTACTTCTCTATCAGGCCCTAAAAGTTTTATTTTCCTGTTCTCTCTTTCTGTTCAATTTTCTTCAGATAAAAGGAGTGATGAGCTTATATGGTACCACTTTTTTTTTCTAGAAGCAAAAAATGATGTAATCATTCCAGCAAAAGTATCTTGGGATCAGAGTAGGAGGCATAATGCAAAATCAGTGAAAAATGCTCGTGAGATAAGGAATCAAAACGTTTCTAAACAGCTCGAATGAGCGGTTAAACGGAGAAAAGAGAGATACAGCTAATTAAAAATGCCCTTTTGATTTGATATCGAGTTAGGGACATTTTTTGCTTAACTTTGTATATTCAAAATATAAGGGATATAAGACACTGAAATGTTTTCAAGTATTACTTTAACAGAGACAATGACTGTACTTGCATAAATTTATGGAGCTTAAGTTTTTAGCATTGATTTTAAAATGATTTATTGAGTGAATTTCAAAATTAGAATTTCATGGTCAGGATCATGACATTTTACAAAGTCCTATTGATTTTCTTTCATTTCTTTCCCATTTAAAATAATCATGTTATCTGTGAAAACATTCTCTGTAGGCAGAAATTGGTTTTAGATGCTTCAGTCGATGGATAAGGGAAGTATTTAGTTGTGGTAATTTGTTACCAAGTTAGTGCACTGAGTGAATTTACTTAGAGGCACTTAAAAAATCCAGGCGAGATCAAGGAGAGACAGATGGAAGTGATTCTCTCTATGAGCAAGCAGTAAGGGAGGGCACTGCTTTAGAAGAACATAATGACAACGATACATTTTCTTTTTTTTTTTTTTTCCTTTTTTATTATTATTTTCTTTATTTACATTTCAAATGCTATCCCGAAAGTTTCCCATACCCCTCCCCCCACCTCTGTTCCCCTACCCACCCACTCCCACTACTTGGCCCAGGCCTTGCCTTGTGCTAGGTCATATAGAGTTTGGAAGACTAAGGAGCCTCTATTCCCACTGATGGCCGATTAGGTCATCTTCTGCTACATATGCAGCCAGAAACACAAACCCCGGGGGTACTGGTTAGTTCCTGTTGTTGTTCCACCTACAGGGTTGCAGCCCCCTTCAGGTACTTGGGTACTTTCTCTAGTTCCTCCATTGGGGACCCTGTGTTCCATCCAGTAGCTGGCTGTGAGCATCCATTAACGATACATTTTCTGATATTCCTGCTGCCTTTCCTTTCTTTGGTAGCCTACTCCAATGTGTACGTATGTAAATGCAACCTGCTGATTCCATTTCCTATTGCTTGTGAGTATATGTATTTAAGGATGGCCAGTTGGGTTTGGATAAACTGTCGGGGGGGAGGGACTCATTTTTGGAGAAGATTGAATTGTCTTTTCTCAACAGTGATTACCTGTGTACTTCTTGATCTATGATGGGGCCTTAAGGAACAGCATTCTCTTGTGAGGCTATGCCCGTGCCTGGCAAACACAGAAGTGGATGCTCACAGTCATCTATAGGATGGAACACAGAGCCCCCAATGGAGAAAGCACCCAAGGAGCTGAAGGGGTCTGCAACCCTATAGGAGGAACACCAATATGAACTAACCAGTACCCCCAGAGCTCCTGTCTCTAGCTGCATATGTAGCAGAGGATGGTCTAGTCAGCCATCATTGGGAAGAGAGGCCCCTTGGTCTTGCAAACTTTATATGCCCCAGTAGAGGGGAATGCCAGGGCCAAGAAGTGGGAGTGGGTGGGTAGGGGAGCAGGGCAGGGGAAGGGTATAGGGAACTTTCAGGATAGCATTTGAAATGTAAATAAAGAAAATATCTAATTAAAAAAAGGTGAGAAAAAAAAGAAACAGTCCTTATTGCTCAGAAGTATGCAAATGAAAAACAGCAAAATGAAACATGCAACCAAGTTCTGTCAGCTTATTTCCTACATAACAGTTATTTAATCAAAAAGTTGAAAATCCTATAACTTACAGTTAAATTTCCCATAAACTTAAGTTCAGGTTACAAAATATGCAAATGCTTTTAATTTCATGATAGGACAAACTATTAATGAAAAGTCAAAACTGTAACTGCATCTCTGGGACTTTAAGCCAGATGTTGAATTGATATTAGTATCTATCTTGCTAATGAGCACCAACATAATTTCCCACATAACAAATTACTTGCAGAACAAGTTCTATTTTACTTTGGGTAAAATGAATGATGCATGAAATACCTATGCTAATGAAATGATTTTCAGCTACATTTAATGAGAATATTTTTTGCTTTTATGAATTAGCTCTATTAGAAATATCTGCTACATTAGATTTAGTTAAATATTGTTTTTCCCCATAGTTTCTGGAATTTAGGAGAAAGAAATGCTTTCTTTTTTATTTTCATATTTAATTTTATTAGATATTTTATTTACATTTCAAATGCTATCCCGAAAGTTCCTATGTAACAAAATACAAAAGAAGTCTCAAAAATGTCTTTACAAATGTGCTTTAAATGACCAGCTAGTATCTTACTAAATTTCTAGAATTGGGTGATTTCATTTTCTTTCTTTAAGACAGCAGCTCTTCCCCACCTACTTTCAATGACATAGATTTTCTTGTCCTTTCTGCTCCCATTTGACATTTTTAAAGGGCAACATGGGATGCCTAGCAACAAAGCAGATCAGACCCTTTATTTCAGACACCTACAGCTAACCAAAATAAAATGTAATGTTGAAGAGTGCAGGGAGATAAACAAGTCCAGCGAGTGGCTACCTAAGGGTAATGCCTTACAACTTTTACCTGGATCCTGTCTACCTAGCTTGTTCTGACCACCTTGAGCTTATCAGGATGGCAGTTGTCTCACCATTAACTGTGTACTCTTCAGTAAGGTGATTTAGCTTTTTCTGTTAGCTTAGTTTACTGAGGGAATGTTGCCACAGTGCTAATAATATGGAAGCATGACTTCAATATTTGTTGTACAATAGAAGGGAACCTGTTAATATATGCAATAATATTCTGCCAGAACCTGAGAAGTACTGAGGCAGATGTTCACAGCCAACCATGGGATTTTCATGGTGTATCCAGTGGAGGAGTTAGAGAAAGGACTGAAGGTTCTGAAGGGGTTTGTAACCCCATATGAAGAACAAAAATATCACCCAACCAGAATCCCCAGAGCTCCAAGGTACTAAACCACCAAACAAGGAGTACACATGGAGAAACTCATGGCTTCAACCACATATGTAGCAGAGGATGGCCTTGTCAGGCATCAGTGGGAGGAGAGGTCCTTGGTCCTGTGAAGGCTCCATGCCCCAATGTAGGGGAATGCTAGGGCTGGGAGGCAGGAGTGGGTTGGTGGATGGGGGAACACTCTCAAAGAAGCAGGGGAGGGGGAATGGGATAGGGAGTGTCAGGGTGAAACTGGAAAGGAGGTAACTTTTAATATATAAATAAAGAAAATATCCAAGAAAAAAGAAAACAATATGAGATGATCCCTTTCATCAGAATCTGACAGGGTCTTCTTTATTACCATGACTTGATAAGTTACTTATCAATATTCAAAATCTTGCTTCTTCTTGTATTTAAAGATCTTCTTGCCACTAGGTTTGTTATTCTACTTTTATAGGTGTAAAAGAAAAAATCCCTTAACTCAAAGCCCTCATCATTAACTAAGAAAAATTTTACTTACATGAAAATTATCAGTGTTGTTACTCTAACATTAAGTAATATATTTGTGTCAGAAAAATCTGATTGTTGCTTGCATTTTTAGTTTCAAAATGAAATATTGATATGCTTACTGAATTTTGTAAGTAGGTATTCATCATCAGAAAACTGTAAGTTTATTTCAAATATATTATTTACACTGGTGGCAAAGTAGTACATAGCTTCATCTTAACTCTCTACCTAAGGCTGAGAGAACATTGTAAAAGTTGGGGGTTGAAAGACTGTTAAGAGCTAGAAGATCAGGGATTTTGCTATGACATTATGTTTGCTAGGAATATCAGAATCAACATGTATGATGTCCTCCCAACATGGCTGCCTAAACATAAGCCAAATAAGAACAATACTCTCTATTCAACCTTGGTTGAGATCATTCCCGTAAATCTGGGCTAGTCACATGACTTTCTTACATGACTCTTATATCATGAAGTTGGGAAGAAGAAATGAAAATCAGGTAAAATACATGAAGGGAAACATACAGTTTCTTAGTAGTAGTTACATAATATTATCTGTCTTCCTACCTGTATACATGTATCATCTTGAATTTGCCGAAACAACAAAATGATTTTCTAATTTACAAAGGCATGCAAATTTTGAATAAATTGATAGAAGAGATTAAAATATTTTGTTTTTTGAAATTATAATATAATTACATAATTTCCCTTCTCTTTCTTTCTTTAAGCAACCTTCCTAGATATCTCCCAACTCTAAAATTTATGGGCTTTTTCTTCACCAATTGCTGTTACATGCATGACTGCACACACACACGCACACACACACACACACACACACACACACACACACACACATGTTTTCCTAAACACATAAATACATCCTGTTTGGTTAGTATAATATTACTTGGATTTAGGGTAGGGTCATACATGCATCTGTTGGAGAAGTCACAACATAATCTGTATTTTGATCAGGTGCATTTTCATGTTATTCTCTGTCTGTTGCAAAAAATTCTTATATGACTCTATTATGAATTCTTTTATGAAGGAGATGAGCCAAGCTTACCAGGAAAAGATGGCTAATGAATGAATATTTCATATTATTAATTGAACATCTATTAAAATTTTGATTTTGATACTTTATTCCTGATTACCCTATCAAATTATTAGTATTATATTGATGTTTGATTCAATAAAGTTAAGCTTAAATGCCAAATGAATGCATGGTTATGAAATTCTAATACTTCTTTTCCAAACTATGAGAAAAACGTAATTACCAGAATGTTTCACATTAAAAATACAGGGGAGCGTATAGGGGACATTCAGGATAGCATTTGAAATGTAAATGAAGAAAATACCTAATAATAAAATAAAATTTAAAAAACAGTACAATATTAATTTAAAAAGACTATTGTTACTACAAAATATTGTGAGATAAAATAAATAAAAGTTAGCAAATGCTAGGAGAGATTACTAGAATTGGGTTGCATTTGGAAGTGAGATAAATACCTAGGACAATGGAAACATTCTGGGACCAACAATGGTGACCCTAATGAAGACTTGTAGAAATGGGGGATATGGAATCTGAAGTGGCCATCTTCTGTAACAAGACTGGGACACCAACCCAGCAAGAAAACCTTAAGCCTACAATCTGTCCTACCTGCAAGATGTATTGGGGTTACCGTGGCATAGACCTTATGTGAGTGGCCAACCAATGCCTGGTCCAACTTGAATTCCACAGTATGAGAGGAAGCCCACTCCTGACACTGACTGAATGGCCAGAAATCAGAGGCTGGATAGTCCAGAAACCTGGGATAGAACTGAACAAGAATGCTGCCCACCTCCTACAAAGTTACAGAAATGATTCCTAATAATATTCTGCTCTACTCATAGACCAGAACCTAGCATAACCTTCATCTGAATGGCTTCATCCAGCAATAGACAGTAGTAGATGAAGAGACCCAGATCTAAATGAATCCCATGGGAGAATGGAGGAAGGATTGTTGAAGCTAGAGGGGCTGAGGACACAAGGAGAATAAAGCCCGCCCACACAATCAACTAAGCAGAACTCATAGGAGCTCATAGAGACTACAGTGACAATCAGAGTGCCTGTCTGGGTCTGAGTTAGGCCCTCTCTATATATAATGGTTGTGTAGCTTGGTGTTCTTGTGGGACTTCTAACAATGGAAGTGGATGTCTCTATGATTCTTTTACCTGCTTTTAGTACCCAATACTTTTACTGGGTTGCCTCAAGGAGTTTGTGCCAAGCCTTGTACCTTGTTATGCTGTGTTCTGTGTTCTGTGTTCGGTTGATATCCCTGGGAGGCTTGACGTTATCTGAAGTAAAGAGGGAAGGTGGGATATATGAGAAAATATTATTATTTTTTAGAAGTTAGCACATATACTCTTATCTTCATGACTTCACACAGATACTCAGAACTTGGCAGTGAACCATTAAAAGTCAAGAGAGGACAGAGTTGGCAAAAGGGATTTGGGATCATTTGTGGTACATATCTAAAGGTATAAATTTATCCTTCCAAAAAGTATTCAATGATATAAAAATAAGTACAAGCTTAATCACAATAAGCTTGATTTTAAAATCCTGAAGGGATTTATAGGGTTAAATAAAAGTAAATTTTTTATAAAACTATAATTTGGGAAAGGGAAACTACAAGAAAATAACTATAACAGATGGATGATTAAGAAATGGGAAAAAATACGGAATTAGAAAGATCTTTAAAATAAAGAATATATAGAAAATTAAATATTTACAAATAAACCCTGTCTTAGTTAGGGTTTTATTGCTATGAACGGGCACCACGACCAAGGCAACCCTTAAAAGGACAGCATATAATTGTGACTGGCTTAAAGGTTCAGTTCATTACCAGTAAGGCAGGATCATGGCAGTGCCCATGCAAGTATGGTACAGGAGTTGCTGAAAGTTCAATATCTTGTCCTGATGGCTTCTATGAGAAGACTGGCTGCCAGGGAATCTAGGAGGAAGGTCTTAAAGCCCCCACCCACAGTGAAACAATTCCTCCAACAAGGCCAATACTCCAAATAGTGCTATTCCCCGAGTCAAGCATATTCAAACTGCCAAAATTTACAAAACAAAGAAGACTAACTAAAACACCATGAAAAAATCATAAACTTTGCTCTGACTAGCTTGATACTAAAAATACCAGCTAACCTGAAATTTTGTCATAAGTGAAATAGAATCTACTCCAAATATCCTTGAACAAAAAAATAAGTCTATAAGTTTATACTACTGAAAACTATTATTTATACTATGATAAATATTTAATGGATATGAATAAACATAGAACACTCAAATAAACCAAATAAATAAGGATTGACAGGGAACCTCACTTTCCTCTTTTCCTAGTTTCTTTTAATCAAGTTGGAATGATGGAGCCATCTGTAAAAGAATTGGGCTAATTATTACTAATACCTGTATCAGTCTTGCTCCTAAATACTCCCCTAATTACTACTAAAGCTCATTTGCATAAAATATACACATAAATATTTATAGACCCTTCACCTAAAACATTCAAATACTGGAAGTAAGGACGCTATATTTCAGTAGAAGAATCTCTAAACTTCATCCTTGTATTAGGAACCTAGAGAAATTTCAACTGGGGATGAAGCTCAGGGATGATCTCTCTCTCTCTCTCTCTCTCTCTCTCTCTCTCTCTCTCTCCCTTTCTCTCTCTCTCATTCTTTCTTTCTTTGTTTCCATATTTATTTATTATTTAAAAATTCAGTCTTTGATATTTCCATAGTTTTAATCATATTTGCCTTCCCTTCCTTGATTCTTCCCACCTAATTTTGTGTGAAGTATTTTCCAAACATTCATGAGGCTCTGTGTTTCATTTCCAATTCCAGGGACCTAAACAAACACTACAAAAAGTGACCAGTATGTAAAAAGATGTATATAAAGACATTAAACACATATTACTAAGTTAATGAAACCAATCTTACTAGGTTCCACTACGGTTCCACTTAGGTGGCCTTCTAGAACAAAGGAGGATCAAAATTATGAACTAACCAGTATCTCCAGAGTTCCCTGGGAATATCTAAATCACCAGCCAAAGAAAACACATGGTAGGAATCATGGCTTCAGCTGCATATGTAGCAGAGGATGTCCTACTTGGTCATCAATGGGAGGAAAGGCTCTTGGTCCTGTGAAGGTTCTATGCCCCAGTATAGTGGACTGCCAGGGCCAGAAAGCAGGAGTAGGTGGGTTGGTGAGCAGAAGTGGGGAAGTGATAAGCGGTTTTTGAGAGGGAAACTAACAAAGGGAATAAAATTTGAAATGTAAATAAAAAATATCTAATACAAAAAATTAAAATTAAAATTAAAAAAAAAAAGATTCTGATGGTAGTTACTTAGCCAGTAGTTGTTAAGTATTCAGTGTGAGAGAGGGGGAATAAGTGAGGATAGGGAAAGTTTTTTAAATAAAACAAGCCATTCACCTAGAAGTTTAGTGATGGAGGCACTTACAGAGCATTTAAAACACAAATATTAAATATTCAAATTATAGATAATATTAAAATAGTCACATTACATGTGTACAAAATTTTACTAAGTCACTTAAGAAACAGATTCCACGATGAAAGGTACATTGTATGACAGAGATCTCATTTTTATTACAAACATACTATACAGATTTACTGAGATTTACAATGATGGAAACCTGAAACTATTCTAAGTAAATTGGGAAATGAGTAGAATTAGAGCCATCATTACAAAGTTAAGATTGCTTTACTCTTCATGTGTACAATGGCACATAGAAAATTTAAAGATACATGAATATCTATCAACTAAAAGCATGATTTAAGAAGGAAAATAATATAGTAAAAGGATCAATATGGGTAGAAAAGCATGAATGGAATAGACAATCACTGTCCTGCTTAGCATCATATGTCCACTGTGATGGTTATTGATATACCCAGTATGGCAACATTCTGTAACATGGTTCTTCCCATACTACTCATCATCTCTCCATCCTGCATTCAGATCCTGAGACCAGAGAAAGTGTTGATAAGCACCCCTAGCCATCTAAGATATAACCCATGATGATGCCATATTTAAGTCCTCAAAGTAGCTGGGCTGGGACTCCCTTTAGGGAACCACAGCCATCCAGCATCAAGCTCTCTTTCTTGCTTGCTTAGAATACCAACCTTTGTTTATTGATCACAACATATTTGCCAAAGCAATGAAAGGGAGTATAGGTTTAATAGCGACTGTGAAATATCTTTCTTATTTACTTCTAAATCTAAAACTATTGTGCAATATATAGTTTACTTAAAATATCAAATTAATTAGCAAATATGTGAACCAATGATGTTATCCCCATCCAGGATACATATTAAGTAACAATTATGCTGAAATAAAAGTTCAACATAAAGAAATGTATACACCCATCTTACTTTCATGTCAATATGAAATTTATAGAATTAAGCAGGACATGGATAACTTTTGCAAAAGTCATAATGTAGCATATTTCTGCTGCAGACTGCCTCCTTTGTGGGGTCCCCTATCTGTGTGGAACAGGGTCTCAGTTGCAGATGAGTGAGGATTTGGTAAATACTTGCATATGAAAGTAACTTGGATGAAATGAAGATTCTAAAAGTATGCTTTGCTAAGCTT
This sequence comes from Mus pahari, assembly GCF_900095145.1. Classification (NCBI taxonomy): domain Eukaryota; kingdom Metazoa; phylum Chordata; class Mammalia; order Rodentia; family Muridae; genus Mus; species Mus pahari. Next base: position 124,457,202 of record NC_034613.1, on the reverse strand, counting down.
GCCCTGAGATTTCTAACTTTTATCCAGTAAAATACTGTAAGAAAGCATGCAGGACCCTCCGAGATATTGCAGGAACAAATGTGGGGTATTCCTAGCTGTGAGAATGCAAGGTTCCAGGAGGCTGAGTTTCCTTGAAACTATTTGCCTCAGGACTGCAACCAGGTTTTTAGACCTGTAAGCGAGTTACTATTGGGGTGAGCATGGCATATTTCAAATCAGGTCAATATGTAAATGACAATAGAAGTTGACCAGTGATTTATCAGTGATATGTATTGCAACAAAAATATGCATTCTTGAAAAAGAAGAAAATACAAGTATAAAATATTCATATAAATTGATTTTAATGATAATAGAAAAATAATACAGCCACCTATACAAACAAAAGAAACCTATCAGGTTAGCTACTAAAAGGCAAAATAAGAAAATAAGGAGCCTGTGCCTGACAAATACAGAAGTGGACGCTCACAGAAATCCATTGGGCTAAGCATAGGGTTACCAATGAAAGAATGAGGGAAAGGACCTAAGGAGCTGAAGGGGTTTGCAGTCCCATAGTAGGAACAACAATATGAGCTAACCAGTACAACCCAGATCTCCCAGGGACCAAACCACCAACCAAAGTATACACATGTTGGGACTCATGGCTCTAGCTGCATATGTAGCAGAGGTTGGCCTAGTTGGACATCAGTGGGAGAGTAGGCCCTTGGTCCTGTGAAGGCTCTGTGCCCCAATGTGGGGGAATGCTAGGGCCAGAAAGTAGGAGTGGGTGGGTTGGTGAGCAGGGAGAGAGGGAAGGAAATAGGGGGAGGGTGGCTTTGGGAGGAAAAACTAGGACAGGGGATAACATTTGAAATGTAAATAAAGAAAATATCCAATAAAAAAAAAAAGAAAAGAAAAGAAGGGACTAAACTTAATCCTTAAAATCACATATATACAAATGCTCAGTATGTTAAAACATTAAGGAGATTTAAACATAATGATCACTTGTTAGTTTGCCAAATACTTTTGTCAGATTTTAACTTCTAAACATTGTTCCCCAATTATGGATAACAGAGTTCATTGGATGGTTGCTGATTTTCTAGCTATAGCAGGCAAAAAATGTGAGCTTACAAGTCCATGCTCAAGAAATACAAACAAAAAGAAAACAAATATTCACCAAATATCCCCATCCCTGTTTTTAAAAATCAAACTGATGCAGGTAGGGATAAAAAGAACTAATGAGAAAAGCTGTACATTTCCCAATCATCTGTAATGATTTTATATTTGTATGCAATGAACTGTAATCACTTTCATCCTTCATAACCCTGTTCCCCTTTCATAAACTCTCTTCTTTTATCAAACTATGGCCCCTCTTATCCTTGTTCCTTTTTCTTTCTTGAGAAGGATCAGAGATTATGCAAATGGTCAGAGCTATGATGTACAGCCTTACATTAGTCACATTATATTCAGAAGAAAACACTGAACACCATTCCTCTAGATCAGGTACTTCCCACACTCCTCTGCAATACTCACTGGTATTTGAACATGGTCACTTACACTCAGTTTCTTAGCCAGTTATGAATCTCTGCTTTTACCAGAGCCCGCTTGTTGCAAGAATTTTCTCTGACCAACACTGAGAGATGAACTAGTCCATGAGTCTAAGCATAAATATGTGTAATGCAGTTTAACTGCACGTCCATTTAGTAAAACATTGGAAGTAAGTCCCCCATAGTGCTTATGACCTCTTTATGCACAAGCTTTTGCGTTCATCTACTATATAATGCACGTATTTCCTATTATAGAGTGGCCCTCAAGCCAATCAGGAAGTGTTCGACTACTCACAGAACATTAATATACCTCTTGCAACAGTAAACATATCTTGGCACACATTTGAGAATTACAGCGTTCAAGGTTCACAGCTGGGTGCAATTGCTGATAATTGTCCTATTGTGACAGTCTGCAGAGCTCCTTCTGGCACCAGGAATGCTTGACAGCAGAGAGAAAGCTTCTAGCTCAATTCAAACTTGATTTCACTGGATCCTGAATACAAAATATGGGATATCTTTATCAATATGGTAGAGTACTTCCAATCAAGATCCTATTTTATAAAAAATCATGCCTTTGGTAAACTTATAAAGTAGTAGGTTCTTATATCACATTCTCATGATCAGTTATTTTTCAATATTAAGATAAGTGTACAAAATGCATGTTGGAAATACTGAAGTCTAATTTAGGAAAATGTTTCTCACAGAAGCATAGGGTAACTATTTAGAAAATTACTTCGTGTTTATTCAAGAAATGAACAAAAATTTCTTTGTGAAATGTCATTTAACTTAGTATAATGAAACAGGTGGGCAGTTTTCATCAACTTGACACAAACTAGAAACATCAAGAAAGATGAACACTCAATTGAGAATTACTTTTATCAAAAACGTTTGTGGGCATGTTGTGATATATTTTATTAGTTGTTGTTTGTTTTAGAAGGGCCCAACTACTTGCAATCACTGCCATCCCTAGGCAGGTGGGTCTCCGCTGTCTAAAAGAAAAAAAAAAATGTATCTAAGCAAGCCAGGGAGAGCAAAGCAATAATCAACATTCCTCCATAGTTTCTGCTTCAATTTCTGCCGCCAGTTTCTTCCTTGAAGTCCTTCCCTGATTTGCCTCGATGATGGACTGTAATGTGGAAGTGTAAGATACAATAAGCCATTTCTTCCCTCAGGTTGATTTTGGTCAATGTTTATCACAGAAACTGGAACAAAAACTAGGACACAAGTATAGGGAAAACACAATGACTCTGGAACATTCTGTGGAGCCAGAAAATAAGGAAATGAACAAAATATGGGGGGTTATCAAAAGGATATGAGGCCTCCATAGAAAGCTCACAGAGATTGCAGAAAATTTCAAAGGAACATTATTTAAAGTAAAAAGATAGTACAGATCAGAAAGAAAATATGCTTTCATGAGTCACAGAAGGCATTAGTGAGAGTTTTCCACTCTTTCATGGGGTTTAAAACAAGTGTTTGCTTGCTAAGGAATGTAGCATGGGTAGTTCTCTGACAGTTAGTTTGAAGGGAGGACAGTACAGAAGAGGATGGTTTAAGGAAATATGGTTAATTAAAATAACAGAAAACATAAGTACATACAAAAACACACAAGAATGCATTATAGAATATATATTATATATGCATATACATATATAATATATATGTATTGAAGTTATTTCCCCAAAGAGCAATAATGTATCTTACTAAAATCCCAACTGCATGTATGAGACATCTTCTTTTGAGTTGTTCAGGAAAGTCCATCAGATCCTCAAAACAAGATACGTTATATTATATCCTTTGTTGTCTCCCAGAGGTTGAAGGTAAGTCCCTATTATTGAAAACAATACTCACTTTTAATATATGATGTGGAAGATTCAACCTGGCTCATTTGGGAAATCTTTCTCCTTGAAATCTAGTTTTCCTAGTACTCTAAGTTCCTATTAGACCTGCCAAGTTAGGAAAGTATTCAATAATCTTATTCAGCTTTGATGCCTATGGAATACAGTAATGAGCTACATGGTATTGACATCTCAGGGGACAAACAGCTGTCTAATTTGGTTTAGTGCCCACTCAATCCAACAGAAATCAGGTCTGGTACTGGAAACCTAGCCTGTGCTTACTAAAGCTATTATTATCCTTTAACCTACTACTTTCAATTTCTAAACTAGTATAATTCCTAACTGCATTCTAAATGTTTATCCTCATATCCAGAAATAAGTGAACCTCTCACCCTTCATCAAAAGAAGGGTTTTTTTTTTTTTGGGGGGGGGATCATGTTTTTTTTTTCAGCAAAGACAGTTGCAGAACATCACAACTGGCAAAAATGCAGAAAATAACTGTCCATGGGATTCTCAGACCCACGTTATACCAACTATCCAACACATATATAAATATTTAGGGAATAGTGTTCAAAAGAAATCAGAAAGAGTGAATGAGGCAGAGGACTAGGCAGTTTGCTATAAGATTGTGTTTTCTCTATAATACAGGTATGCTATAGGCATGAAATCTCAAGAATATTGCTATCTAAATAAGAGCTGAACAATGATAACACCATGTTGCATTCCCATGTAGATGGGATCCCATGTAGGTCCAAACCTACATGAAGACTTATAGGCAATTGATGACTATATTGCATAGAGATGGAGACTAAATCTTACCTAAGTATGAATATGATAATTGGTTATCCAATCCCAACCAGCCAGTCTATACATATTTGTGTATATACATTTACAGTAAACAGCTTCTAGAGATTTGTATTTGCTTCTTGTCATGCTATTTTATCACAGCAATACATATAAAGTAGGACAGTATTTATGTATCAGATATCCCAATGACTTGACAATTCCATTCATGTACACATTTCTACAAAGTTGTCAGGTACATCCTAAAGCTAGGAAACTGTTATTATTTATTTATTTATTTATTTGTTTGTTTATTTATTTTTAAGGCACATGTTACAGTATTCAGAAATGACCTCAGCACTAGACTGAAATGGTTAGGGAGATGAACTTTGGGATATGCTCTGCCAGTTAGAAGCACCAGATGACAGGAAAAAACATGATTCTTGGAAACTGAAACATCAAAGAGGTCCACAGTGTGTTTACCTTTATTTGAATTTCAAATACATTAACAAGATAAATAAACATTTTTACTAGAATAGAATGAAAATAATAAGCCTTAAGTGGGTAGAATATTGACTGTGCAATAATTAATCATAGACTTCTTAAATAATTTTTAAGCCATCAATCATTCAGTTCTGTTCACTGTAAGGAGTAGAATATGTGATGCAAAGCTTCCCATATAGTTCTAAACAAGTAAGGAATTATGTGATTACTGAATTTTTTTTATTTTTCACCTATTTTTGTTTAGACATCATGTATACTTAAATAGTATAATTGTCTAAAATACACAGGTCTTGCTTACTGCTATGGATATATATTGCTATACACATATTTCTGAGGAAAAGCTCTACCTTTTCATAGCATTTAATATTTATGAAACACTTATATCCTTACTATGGGCACTAGAGAATAGAAAATAATATAGAAACAACATAGTCTTTCAGGCTAAGGCAATAGCCCATGCCAGGAAAATAATCGATAATGTTTACATGTTTTTGTTCTCCTTGCTCTGTGTCCTGTGGCAACTGTGAGCAATTCACTGAATGTCGGTACCTGTGAAGAGAAAAATGTCATTTGTGCTGACCTTTCAAAGTTGTAATTGACTTAGCCCAGCAGCAAGGTGGTGGTTTTGGAAACAATGTGAGAGTCAGGGGAGAACACTGGCCTGTAACCAATCTCAAGTCCCCCCCCCCCCGCTGTGAATCCAGGCTCTGTGCAATAACACTTTCATAAAGACACAGTCCCTGTTAAGTCACTCAAGGATGTATCGATTGAAGGCATTACATGAGACAAAACAGATTGAATACTCTCATTTGTTTCTGGGAAATTGTCATATCATCAAAGAGTGTGCTTTTCAGCTTCAAATGAAAGAGCATCTAATCAACAGTAAAGCTGTTATCAAAAACAGCCAAAACTGCTGGGAAGAAAAAACTAGGCTGAGCAAAGGTAAACACTCCAATTTAATTATTTCCTTCAAAAGCTTGCAAAGCTAACTGCTGCTATTGTACAACATGATCAATTCCCACAGCAGTTTGCTGAATGAAGCAGTGCAAATAAAACTATGATTGGAGGTTGTGTGTGGAAGGGGGGATGTAATCAACATGAAATTAGCAATCTTTCTTAACAAAATGGCATATTCTAAGATTGATTTGACTAAAGTAGAGATGAATAGCTATCCTCGAGTTTGAATACATCATAAACAGTTTAAGAGCAAGAAATTGGCAGAGCACCAAACCAAGCATCACACTCCAGCAAAATGTATAGATGATTAGTTTTGAAATTAGCATACAAAGTAATGGGTTTCGTTATAGCATTTTCATACATAATGCATTCTTCTTCTTTCCTCTTACCCAGTGTTGTCTCCCCACTTCCTCCTAGAAGTTCCACCCTTCTGATAGTCCTTTTCTGTTATTTCACAAATAGTTAATTGTGGTGGTGAGAATGAGAATGTCCTGTATGAACACATGTGGTTCAATGTAGGGTTTCTAGTTGAAGGTTCTGTTTGAGAAGGCAGTTTAGCACTGTTACTGGGAATAGACCAGGCAGGCTTTGGGAGTTTGCAGTCTGGTCCGACTTTCCGTTCAAACTCTGCTTCATTCTTACAGTTGAAGATGTGACATCTCAGTTTCCTATTCTACCTATGTGCTGCCATTCTTTCAGTGCCATGGAGAACTCTTCCCCTTATATTTTTGGTTGTGAGACTAGCCATTAACGGCTGAGCCATTGGTTGAGTGAGTGGAGGAGCACTCTCATAGAGGCAAAAGGGAGAGGGAAGATGAGAGATGAGATGGGGGGGGTGGTGGAGTAGGAACTGGGAGGGAGATATCATTTGAAATGTAAATGAATAAAATGATTAATAAAAAACAAAGAACACATCCACTGAATCTTTAAATCAAATAAACTTTGTATTCAAATCTTGTATTGGTCGTGATCTTTCACCAAACCAAGAAAAAGGAATGAATTCAAAAGTTGGCACCAGAGAAATGGCTGTGAAAACCCTGATCATGATTTTCTGGGGAAATGTAGAAGACATTGAAACTTTGGTGGGCTAGGCAGACTATAGAAGACTTTCTCTAGAGGATTTGAAGGGGGAAAAGGACTTAAAAGCAACAGGAACAGAAACCATTCCTATAATATTTTGTCAAATAATTTGTCTGTCTTTTGCTTTTGCTTTGATTGCCTAAGGCTTAATTAAAAGGGTAGTAGGCTAATCTCTTTGAAATTAAGTCTGCAGCATAGCTATAATTGGCAACACTTCTACAGGTGGACAGTAAAAATAGAAAGCAATGAGTCAGAAAAAGACACAAATATACATTTTGTAGAAGAAAGGAGCACAATAACCTTAATGGCGCAGCCAAGCAAGTACTTAAAGAAAAAAACAGTAACTGTTAAAGAGATTAGGACAATTATGAGGAGGTTGAATGTTCTTCACTGAAACCATCATAAAATTGTCATGAGAGCAAGCACTCACCCAGCTAAGCTTCCAATTTGTGAAAGAAAAAAAATACTAATAAATTTTCTGCTCCCTAGAAACAGCTGATTAAAAATAATTTCTGCCAACCTGATTCAAAGGATCAGAATCTGTTCCCAAGCTGGCAGTTGAACTTGGCAATGCCTGTCATCTGCATGATACTGGCTATACATCAAATAATAAAGTGTGAGTAGGTTTCTGTTCCCCTCCACAAACATACACACACCTATGGTTTTAGAGTGCCTCTGAGGCTAGGCAGTCTATGGCAGAAAAATTACGTCCAGGAAGGGGACCCAGAGAGGCAAGAAGCAGTTAGAGCCCATTGTGTAAAGTACTTAAAAAACAAGTCAAGGATGTAGTGGAGTTCCCAGGATACTGGAGATACCAGAGCTCTGAGACACCTACCAAGGAGATCTGGAGAGCAGGAGTAGACCGATCCTAAGATGGAACAATGTGTTGTGAGCAGCCAAACTCGTGGGGAAGTGTCATACAAACATTTCAATATTACCATCTAAGACATCACATATTTAAGCTAGAGAATTTGGTGTTTGCCCTGCTGGCTGTTGGTCTTGATTGATCTAGTAGTTCTTCACATGTCCCTATTTTCCCCCTGCCTAATGTGAATCATGATTTAACTTTCCTTACGGCTATAGGTACTCTATTTTCTGTACTCATTCCTGCTGAATACCTAGGATGATTCCATCTCTTAGCTATTATGACTATAGTGACCCTCAACATGAATATGTATTTTTATAGTCTGTTAAGTTATGAATCCTTGATGTAAACACTCAGGATTAACAGAGCCCTGTCATATGACTGTTCTGCAGTGTTTTGACAAATCAGCAGTTATTTACCTACGTTCTACTAATATACATTGTTGCCATCAGTATTTAAAGGGTTCATTATTATCCCTATTTTCACCAGCACTACTTGCCATTTGTTCATTATGATAATTTTTTGAATGGACTGAGATGTGGATTTTCAAAATATAATTTATTTTACTAGGTTGAGAATTTTATGTATGTATGCAATTTATTTTGATGATATTAAACCACAATCGTACAGTAACTATTCTCACATGCACTTCTAGCTTCTTTTCTGGCCCTACATTTTGTTTATAACCTCCCCAATGCAGTGTGTGCTGCCTAGATATTAATGGCTCAGAGACATGGTTGAACTATCAGGAAATACACTTATTTTAGTGGGTGGGGGGTGGGAAACATAGTTTTAAATCAGCTATTTTTTCATACAGTACATTTTGATTATATTTTTTTCCTTATCATAGCTCTCCCCAGATCTTTCTGACAATCCTATCCATACAATTTCATGGGTTTTTTTTTTCCCTCAGAAAAAAATCAAAATGAGCACAAATCAAAAAAAGACAAAAAGTATCAATAGAAAACAGAAAAGGCACATATAAAATAAATGTGGAATGTGTTTTGTGTTAGTCAAAAGTTCTTGAGCACAGAGAGTAGTGGCACTCTGTTGAGAAAGCCGATTTTTCCTGTCTCAGCCTGTATCAATTGCTAATAGCTTGGTTAGAGGTGAGACGTCATGCCCATTTCTCCTTTTCTGTTCTCTAGTTTTATCTGGTTTGAACTCATGAAAGTCCTGTGCATGTTGTTACAATCTCTGGGAGTTCCTACAAGCATCATCAATGTTGTGTCCGAAAGATGTTATTTTCTTCGTGTCTTCTACCACCTCTGGCTCTGATACTTCTTTGATGTCTTTTACACTTAAATACAGGTGCCTTGAGTAAATTTAAATAAAACGCTATCCTATATAGTGCTGAGTAGTCCAAAGGATTATATTTTAAAAGAAAAGTAACTCTCATTCTTCAAATGTCAATGGCTCCTCACCTTAAATTTGGATTTTGTGGGGCCCCACTCCATGTCACAATTTTGACTAGTTTGATCTTGCGCAGGAAACCACTGGTGCTATGATTCTTATGTATGCCAGTCCTGTTTTATACAGAAGATTCTGTTTGGTATAGTTTGTGGTGACCTCTGGCTCGTCCAATTATCTCCTGCTTTGTTGATAGCCCTTGTACACTTAGATGAAAGAAGTGTGATATAGATATCCCATCTGTGGCTGAGAATCCAATGACTTTTCTCTTTGACAGTTGTTAGTTTGTGCATTAACTACCACCAAATTCCCAGTTTATCTTCTCTTAAAAGATCTGAAAGCCAAATTTACAGGGCAGTTAGACACTATGCCCATTTATCAAGATAATAACAATATGTTCTCTTCCCTTTGGGCTATGAGAGCCTATGAACTCTAGTTGACTAAGAAATAGGACAAACAATTAGCAAGTGGGACTTTATGAAATATAAAGTTTCTGTACTGAAAACTTGACTGTTTGTTAATCATTGACAAGAAAGCCTATAGAATAGGAAAATAAATCTTTGACAGATATACACCTAGCAACAGGTTTCTGTATAGAATAATAGAATTCAGAAAATTAAATACTAAGAACACAATCAATCCAATTGAAAAAAAAAGGACTATGTATATGCAAGCATGAGGACCTGCCCTTTAACCTTGGAGCCATCTGCTGAACCTCTCCAGGGTCCTCACATTACTATCTTCTGTCAGACTTTCTTACACAAACAGAAATACCATCTACCACCACTACACCCCACCCAAAGAAATCTTGCTTGTTCCACTTGCTATATCATGCCGCTTGTCTCTCCTCATTGGCCCTGATTTATTTTCTGGTACTAAGAATTGAACTCAAGGCCTTGGGCATGCTGGGCATGCCTTCTGTTCTAAACTACAAATCCAATTATGGCAGGCTTTGGAGGTCCTGAAAAGAATTATGTGTAGGAAGAAGGAGATAGCAAGTTACAAAATATCTGAAAATTAAAAATCACACTATGTCAGAGGCATGCTGGTAGATTTAAATCAGTTTAAATGTATTAGTTGTTTAGTGTAGAATTTACTACTGCTCTTACAGAACAATCCTTTAGGAAGCCGGTGTTTATTTTGAAAATAAGTCATTTAAAAAGAGAGAGAGAAAGAAAAATGATCCATGGAATGTAAAGAAAATCTCCCTATTCACATCGGCTTCAAGTTTCTGCTTGCGTTCCTTCACTGAGTTATGTCAATGTTGAAGCAGAACCTTAAGCCAAATAAATCCTTTTTCTCCTAAGTTGTGTTTGTTCAGTGCATTAAACCGCAGTAACAAATAGAAACTGAAATAAGCAACAACTGAGTGGTATTGAAAACTGTGTTCTTTTAAGTAGAAAGCTGTACAAATAACATGATATTACTGTAATAGTAGGCTGCATAGCTATCTGCCAAGCTTTGATCTCTCAGTTCTATATTCTTCACAAACCCAGGGTGATTTCAAATGCCCTCATGAATTGTGCCGATTAATAGTGAAAACATAAAATGAAGCTTAAAACAAGAAAATATTGATGTGAGAATAATAAAGCAATGCTGTAGTATTATGCTAATTAATATCTAGGATTTATAAGTTCCTAGCTCCTATTTTCTGTTTGTTTGTTTGTTTGCTTGCTTGTTTGTTGATACATTGTTTGTCTGTGTAGCCTTGGCTGTCTTGGAATTTACTCTGATCTGGAACTCAGAGATCCACCTGTCTGTGCCTCCCAAGAGCTGGGACTAAAGGCATGGCATGGCCAGTTTTGCTCTCTCATAATCCAGTATTCTAATAGTTTTTATTTTAATCTTCTGGCCTGAGATTTTATGGGATATTTCCACCTGACCAGAGCACAGGAAGACAAAGAACAACAGAATTCTGATGAGTTTGTTCGCATGTATAAACCAGGGAGGATAAGGCTTAGCTTAACTCTTCATAGAAAATGCCAAAAAATAATCTAAATAAATAACATCCAACCTTACTTTATGGGGTCAATAAATGGCCAAGTCATTTTGCCATTCATTCTTTAAGAATATCACTTTGCATCTTTTTAATCATATTTATAAATTCCATAAGTTATTTTGAAAATGCAAAATCAATACGACATCATTCCTTCAATTATTCAGAAGTAACAGATACATGCCAAAAAGGAATGACATGCCAATTTGTGTTATTCTGAATGGTATCCACCCACATAAATTATATAATTTATCTGAGATTGAAGTTTAGATTCTTATGAAAGCTTGCTCATATCCTCTTCAGAGTTTTAAGTACAAATGAGAGAGAGAGAGAGAGAGAGAGAGAGAGAGAGAGAGAGAGAGAGAGAGACCCTTGCAGCTTAAGAGCCTCAAATAATAAAAGTTGTCTGGAAAACTTGCGGACATCTCTGGCACAAAGCTCCCACACTATAAAGCATTTTAACATCAAAGAAATGATCAAGTACATTTGCTACCCAAATACATTTTATTTGAGGTACAAAGCAAAACTAACACAAACACAAAAGGTATTTTTAAATACTCATTGTATTCTAGATTTCCTAATTCTCAATAAAATCTCTGTATTATATGAAAGAAATCTGTAAATGTGTAAAAATAATAATAATTTCATGTTCAATGGCAACCGAAGTGATTCAGGTAGATATGGTCATGAATATTATTGCTTACTTAAAATAATATTTCTTAAACCCAGATACAAAATTTTAGAGTTACTATAATATATACTAATTCATCTCTACGTAAACAATATATATATATATGAAACCATTAATCAATAGTGTCATACTATAAGCTAAATTAAATAATAATAATAATAATAATAATAATAATAATAATTCTGAGAATTCTTTTGATCATATTTGTGTATTGATTTAAGGAGAATTGGGTATCTCCTATTCAACGACACATTATATCTACCTATATATTCTTTTAAAAGTTATTTACATTGCAAAATATTTACACACAAATCTCATTACCTTTATCTTAGGCAGTTTATAATTTGTACATTAAGTCAATACCCTGGTTACAAAACTCTTTAAGGTAGTTAAAATACAAGTGTTAAATTTATTACTTTATCTTTTAAAATGGAAGAATCAATAGTGGAGCTGACCTCTGGAAAAGTTATTCTAAGTGGAAAACTACATTTTCTCTACACTTCCATATACATATATATGCATAAATTGATAAGAAAATTATTTCAAAAAATATAAAAGCTTCTTGCATCAGAGAATGGAATTCTCATGTTCTATTTTCCCTATCATAAGAAAATCAACCTTTCTGTATCTAGTATTTTAAGCATTTATCCTTAAGTTTATAACAGAACAATGAAGGTCTGATAAGTTGAGAATACAGACTTTCTTCTTCGCAATCACTCGTAACTATAGCTCTATAGAGTTCTGATACCTTTGGCCTCTGCATACACCTGCACACATGTGCATGCACCCACACAACACAACTGTAACACATTCACACTCTCAAATACAATTTAAAATGATAAAAATAAATATTTAAACAGACTTTGAGAAAAACTAATATTAAAATTAAATAGAGGCCAGTAACAGAGCTCAGTGTCCTCGAGGATATCATGTCTTAAATTTCTAGACTAGGAAGGAAAAGGGAAAAGAAGACAGTATAGAGAAAGGACACGAATGAGGAAGGTGAGTGAATATGAAGCTCCAGATTCTCAGTTCTCAGTATTAACAACAAGAGATTAGAACAGATGTTGCAACAAGTTGTATGGGTAGGTAATTGCAGTCACAAACATTCAGGAGGATCATAAGTTGAAGACCTACATGAGCAACTTAGTGAAACCAACCTGAAATAACAGTAAATAAAATCAAGAAAGCAACATCTGTTGTGTAAGCTGCATTACAGATTCACATCTGCTTGAGACCAAAGTTTAAGAGGCTGTGAATATCATTGAAATATAAAGTTCTGAGAACAAACTGTGTGTTTTTCTTAAAAATATTTACTCATTGAAGAATGGACGTATATATAGGGAAAAATTTAAAAATGCTACTAAGAACCCTACTAGCCCCAAGAAGCAACATTGAGCATACTCTTTTGGGAAGAAGGTATAACATCTTGAAATCCTCTTGCTTAACCCTCATTTATGGTTGTCCCATCAGTACCCACTCTTCTCTCCCAGGCTCTGTGTCTGCCTTGTATAAGACACATCTCAAACACATAAGGCATCAGCTTGCTGAGCCTGCTCACACCTGAAGATCCAGAGGTGTGCTATCAGTTTATGTTTGTGTTTTACATACTAACTCAGTCTCCACACAGAGCTACTTTCCACATTTAACCCTAGATATGCTGTGTCTCTGTACACAATTTCCTATTGGTTAACTCCATGACTGTATTTGCACTTCAGATACAGACACCAATGGGCAGTGAATGTGCTGATACTATAGGCACCAATAATATTACCAACCACTATAATTTCATTTACATTAGACTATGCTTCAGAACTTTGCTCTGTAATCACTTCTAAATTTCACTGACCAGATGCAATTGCTATCACTTTAAAGCAAGAATCTACAAGCCAGACCAGGTAAAAAAATGCCATGCCTTCAACAAGAAATTGCCAATTAATAGAGAAGTTAATCACAAAGAGGTTAATTGCTGTTGTCACATAAGACCCTGTTGATTTTGGCCACCAAAGGAAACACCTAGTATGAATATTTTGTGTCTTTTCAATCTTTGTCAACACTAATGGCGCAAGGATATTATAAAACATATATAGGATTAAGAAATCAAGCCGTATCATAAGATACAAACTATTAACCTAAAAAAGAAGGCAACAATGGAGATGAAACAGTTTATAATAAATTACCACCCAGTAAAACAGTTTACAAAATGATAGTAGTGAATCTTTGGTACTGATTAGCTAAAACAATATGTTTTAAGTTTCCCAATGGAGACATCCATTGCCTATGTTTGTTTGGTGACATATTCCTGCAATCTCAGTGCCTACAATGGAGTGGCAAGAGTCTAGAGTGAGCTGAAATGTGAGCAATAGACTGCCACAGGCTACATGCTGTGGTCCTCTATGAGGCAAAGATAAAACAACCAAAAAAAAAAAAAAAACCTAGGAATTTAAAAGACACAGAGAAACAAAATAAAATAAAATAAAATAAAATAATATCATCATCTACCAAATGAGTCAGTTCTTTGCCTCCAAGGAAACTTGTGAATTAAGGAATGAAAATGATTTTTCCTTTTTTTCTCTTAGATATTTTCTTCATGTACATTTCAAATACTATCCCCAAAGCCCCCTATACCCTCCGCCCACCCTGCTCCCCAACCTACCCCCTCCCACTTCCTGGCCCTGGCATTCCCCTGTACTGGAGCATATGATCTTCACAAGACCAAGGTCCTCTCTGTGAATGTAATTAAAGAGAAATCAAGAGTATATTTATTTGAGACAATGTCAATATTAAGTAAAGAAACAAAGTAATGACAAGTCATTATGATGAAGAGATAGCGACCAATTCACCAAGAATGTAAACCAATCATGTGCATATAACATTGGGATACTAAAAATCATAATGATAGATTTCCAGAAAGATATGCTGCTATATAAGTAGAACAGAGGTCAATATACAATATTTTTTCTGCTTATATTTTATTTTTTCTTTAGGAATGTCATACAGTAATTTCCTGACATTCTTTCCTATCCCTTAATCCTGCCATATCCTCCCCCACTCCCTCACCATTTAAATCCATGTTCACTTTACCTCAAAAAATAAATGAGGAATCAAATCAAACAAGCCACATAATGATATGTAGTCCAATTTGTATTGGTCAAATACTGAGGATCAGTCTGTCATAGAATTAGCCACACTATTGAAGAAAACCGAATTTCCTTTCCCATCATATATTAGTTGCAAGTAGCTTCTTGTTTTGGGCTGGACCATTGTGTCCACTTTCCTTTCTCAATGCTTGGGTTGGCTGGTTAGAACCTTTATCGGCTATTTTCATGCTGTTTTAGACTCTGGGGATTCATATATGCATTAGGCCTCTTTTATATAAAAGATGCTGTTTCCTTATAGTCATCTACAGTCTTTGGGTCTTACAGTTTCCCATCTCCTCTTCGGCATATATACCCAATCCTTGAAGGGACGTATCTGAGAAAGATATCCCTGACTTTTAGCAATGTAAGCCAGACAGAAAATAATTTTGGATATTTTTGACTGTAACTAATATTTAAACCAAGTGGAATTAACATACTCCCATATAATAATAAAATCCATATTACTGTCAGGTATACAGAGAACCTTCTTTAACAAATATTTTGTCCATTTGTAAAAAAGCTTAACATTTTATAATTATTGAAATAATATCATATATTATCTTTTAATCAGAATGGTATAAAATTAGCTATTAATAATAGAAAGAGGCCCCTTTGTCTTGCAAACTTTATATGACCCAGCACAAGGGAAGGCCTGGGCCAAGTAGTGGGAGTGAGTGGGTAGGGGAGTAGGGTTAGGGGAGGGGGTATAGGGAACTTTCGGGAAAGCATTTGAAATGTAAATAAAGAAAATAATAATAATAATAATAATAATAATAATAAATAGAAATTTATAATATCTCAATATGTGAAAGTTACACAATGTCCTTAATATCACTAAGCAGGCTAAAGAAAAAGTAAAAAGAGATATTATAAAATATCTAGAGATAAACAAGACTGGAAAAAACACATCAAAATTTATGGGATGCAACAAGGAGCTTTCTAAAGCAAGTTCAGAGCAAGAAATGCACAAATCTGAAAAGGTGACATTTCCTAAATATCTTATATCTAAGCTCAAGGAAGAAAAATAAAATAAGCCAAAAGCTAGCAGAAGAAAGGAGTGGCGAGAATCAGAGAAGAAATAGGTGAAACTGGTGCTAAGAAACTAACAGGAAACTTTAGTAATATGAATAGAATTAAAAAAAACTTTATCTAAATTATATGTGAAAGAAAGAAAAGATAAAATAAACTCAGAAATAAATGAGTTCATATTCAAAATTGTATCATGCCTGGTGTGGTTGCACATGCCTTTAATCTGAGCACTTGGGATGCAGAGCCAGGTGGATATCAGAGTTGGAGGCTGGCCTGGCCTACAGAGTGTGTTCCAGGACAGCAAGGGCTACACAGAGATATTTTGTCCACCACCCCCTCCCCAAAAAAGAAAGGGAATGAAAAAAGCTTGTATCATAGAAATATAAAAGATAAAGTATCATCAAATTCTAGGATGGATAATTATATATAAACAAGTTAGAATGCATAGGTAAAATGAATAAATTCCAAAAAATCTAAATATTGAATACCATCAAACATTTAAAAAAAGAAAAAGAAAAAAGACCTTTATTTTTGATGTTGCTGGAAATAATTACAAGATTAGTCTCAAAGACTATATGGATTCTCTTTCTTTTGAATGACTATTTACTATAATATTTCTTTTCTTAATTGAAAATAGGGTTCTATTCATACATTAACTTCTGACTATGATTTTTCTTTCTCCAGTTCCTCTAAAATTATTCCCACCTCCCCATTCACCCAAATTTATACCCCTTCTTACTCTCTGTGTCTCACTAAAACTACAAACAGGCATTTAAAAGAAAAAAAGATAAAATGAAACCAAATAAGCCTTAATGGGACAAAATAAACAAGTGAACAGAACAAAAAGAACTGAAGAAAAAGCACAAAACACAGACACAGAAACACACACACATGAACACACACACGCACACATACACACACACACACACACACACACACACACACACACAGAGAGAGAGAGAGAGAGAGAGAGACAGAGACAGAGAGACAGGTAGAGAGATCCCCTAGAGACACAAAATCAGATACCTTAATCTATAAGAAAGAGATATATAGAATTTAAAAAAAAAAAATCAAACCCATCCAAAACAACATTTCTTTGGTCGGTGAAAACCAAAACCAAAACATTTTAATGCTAGGTCAGAGAAAAGCAGTGGAGTAACTACGTTTTCTTTTGTGAGCAGTTGTCAATAGGAGGTAGCTTCTGGGTACCAGATGGGTACTTGTTTCAGTTTCCCTTCTCAGGGTTAGGGCTCTATCTACATTAGACCTCGGAAGATCCTGTCCAGTCTCTGAGTTCTTAGATGTGTTGAATTTTCTGTATCTAGACTTGTTTCCTTGCTGTCTTCCAACAGTATTGGCTCTACCAATCTTTCTGCCTCCTCTTCTGTGGGTTTTTTCCAGCCCTGAGTGTGAGAATTGATGGAGATATCTCATTTAGGACTGAGTGTACCAAGGTTTCCTGCACGCTAAACTTTGTCCAGCTATGGGCCTCTATATTTGTTCCCATAT
Organism: Mus pahari; assembly: GCF_900095145.1. Taxonomy (NCBI): domain Eukaryota; kingdom Metazoa; phylum Chordata; class Mammalia; order Rodentia; family Muridae; genus Mus; species Mus pahari. The sequence continues at coordinate 124,439,880 of NC_034613.1, read as the reverse complement.
AATACAGGAGGGCACTATGCTGATGATGGTTGAGCCACATACTGATCTATGATTATAGAAGATTTTTCTTATTGCTATGTTCCTTTGGCAGAACATTAATATTTGGTTTTCTCCTAAGTCATGTTTTATCTAGTCTCAGATTCTAGGCCATGAAAGCAGTGTCAGATATAGGTTCCATCTCATGGAGTAGGCCTTAAATTCTATCATATTGGTTAGTTGGGCTCACAAACTTTGTGCCTCTATTGGTTCAGCATAATTTCCAAGAAATTCATCATGGTAGGATAAAGGTTTTGTAACTGGGTTGGTGTTTATCATATTACTCTGGTAGCATGAATAGTGTTTTCTAGTAACATATACATTAGTCAGTAGGGATGAAGGCTCTAGGTAGATACCAGCTTCATGTTTCTATATTCAAGGAGATATATAAGCATTGTCTTCAGCAATAAGGCCTCACCATCAATTTGTAGAGATAAGCTAATGTCCTTGATAATTACCTGGATGGTTTGGGGGTTTCTGTTGGATCACTTTAGCTAAGACTCATGTAATCTATTCTTGATATCAGAAGTTTTGTTTGGTGGTCAGGAATTTCTAGATAAGGCTTTGTCTCCCTTATTTTGTGATTGTATTTATATTTCTCTCATATATCTATATATTTATATTTTAAGAAGGATTGCATATGAACCCATAAATGGTCTTTAGCTTTAGCTATCCCTCCCTATATCCCTTCTCTTACTCCTCCTTCCATCCATATCTCCATTTGACCCTCCCTCCTGTTCTATTCCACATCCCCACCTCCATCCATAATTGCCAATTCTGTTTCCCATTGCTATGAAGATACAGTTCTCCTCCTAGTTCCTAAATCTATACCTAAAATCTGTGGTTTTATGGAATGTAGTCTGATTATTGAAACCATAGGCTCTAATAAATTCATGTAGGTAAATGCATAACATACTTTGGGAGAGGGTATTCCTTGTTACCTCATTCAGGATGTTTTCAGTCCTATGCATTTATCTATGTATTTCATAATTTCATGTTTTAAGAACTGAATAATACTTTAGTGGGTAAATGTAACATTTTTTTTTATCGACTCATCTATTGATGGGAATTTAGGATGTTTCCATTGACTGTCTGTTACAAATAGAGGAGCTATGAACATGACTGTTCAATTGCCTCTTTAGTCAGATTCAGTGTATCTGGCCTTATGATAAGGTCTTTGATCCATTTGAAGTTTACTTTTTAACAGAATGGATCTATTTGCCTTCTTCTACATGAAGCCATCCAGTTTGACCAGCACCATTTTTCAGAAGGTGATGTTTGTTGCTTCTATATCCAGTGTGTATTTCTGAATTTTTATTAAAACTCATGTATCCACTGATGTGTGTGGATTTATACCTGGGTCTTCAATTAAATTCTATTGATTTATTTGTCTGTTTTTTGCCAATATCTTTTTTTTTAATTACTATAGCTCTGTAGTAAAACTCCAGATTGAGGATGGCAATAGCTCCTGCAGGAAGAAAAATAAAAGCCTTTACAAACTCTTTCTGAAATTTACATGAAGAGAATATGTCCCATCCTAGCTTATCTCACATACTTGGTGTCATCTTGTAATAGAACCAGGCATGATTGTTATGAGAAAATCAGACTGCAGGGTAATACTACTGACTCATAGAGATGTGAACATTTTTAGTTTCCTAGTAGCAAGCTATATTCAGCAATGCAATAAAAGTGCCATTTCCTCTGTTTTCAGGTATCATAATTCTTTTTGTATAAAACAATCATTAAAAATGCAATGTAAACTAGATATCTTAATTAACAGTCAAGTTGATGTTGATGAAATCAATGTACAAAAACAAGTATTGTTTTGTAACGTTACCAATAAAGTATCCTAAGAAGAAAGGATGGAAACAATGTCTTAATTCCTGTAAATTATCCTCCAAACCATTCCACATATCCATTGCAATCCCTTACAAAATTTCAATGTCATTTTTCATAACAAGCAAATAAAAAGAAATCTAAGTATCCTAAATCTTACCTGGAGTCACACAAGATTCCAAATAACCAAAACAGTAAAGTGAAAGACTACTTCATCCCACTCCGAAACCTACTTAATAGCCATAGACATCTAAGCATAATGATACTGACAAAATATAAAAGTGATACACATGATACCAGGACAGAATTTATCCATAAGGAATTACAGTAAAATTTATAGTAAAAAATGATTTGAAATGAATGCCAAGAACATACAATAGGGAAATGATACTTGGAAAACAGATACTTGGAGATGTAAGAATTAAACTATATTTAAATCTCACACCATATTCAGAAATCAACTAGAGTCATTTGGATTTAAGCTTTAAATGTAATTCTTCCACTCATATACTCCATCTAGTCTGGCATACTGGCAATTTATAAGAAATGAATTGCTTGGCATATTTACCATAGTTTGAAATATAGTATCTCTCTTAGAATTAAGGCCACATTTCATGCTTACGTTATCTCTCCAAATGTATTTCCTCTGCTGGCAATGTTTGTTTTTGGATTTTCATGTATCTTGTGGGTTCTGTTGCTGAAAAATCAAACATCATATTTCACATAATAAGAACTGAGTTAAAAGCCCTTCAAAATAAAGTTTTATGTTAATATATCTGGAAGATTGCTTTTGTTTAAGGTTGCTCTATTTGTGCCAGAGACTAGTAATTTGTCTCTAGTCACTTTAGTATGCAGTGACTATTTCATTGCAAGTACAATACTTATTATATATAAAATGTTTATTTTGTTCATCCATATAATTACTCTGTGATTTCCCATATGTTACCAAGCATATCCATTACATTGTAATTCCACTAACATATTCATAGCAGTTGCTCTAAAGTTCCTGTATGCTAATTCTGACTCAGAATCTTTTTCTATTGGCATCTTTTTTGAAATTATTGTTCATAGTCATTTATTTTTCATTTGTAGCAATCATAATATTCACAATATTATACGTCATACTCTTAAGAAGTTATCTTCCATTAAAAGATTCTAACTCTTATTTAAGAAGGAAATCATATTCATGTTTGTTCATCCTATAATTCTGGGTTTATTTGTCTGTTTGTCTGTCTGTTTTGTTTGTTTACTTGTTCATTTCTTTTTGGGGGACATGGTCCTGTTATGTAACTCTGGCTTCCTTGGTACACAATACATAGCCAATACTGGTCTCAAATTAGTAGCAATCCTCCTGTTTCAGTCACCTGAATGCTGATTTTCGGTCATGGATTACCTTGTTGGGCTTTCCTTTTGTTATTTCTCAGACTATTTTAGTATTATTCATCGTCTTAGTGCATTGTCTTTAATTTAGTGGATGTGTGTTACTATTAAGGTACGGCTAGTTGGGATTTTTTTTTTGCATACAGAATGTATTATTTTATATATCTAAGAGTAAGCTTCAACTTGATCATTTTGATCCCTGACACCTATATTAAGTTAAGCCTTTGTTTCTACAAGTATGCACTTCCATGAGCCCTATTGAAGAATGCTCCAGAAAAGAGAGTGCAAAGTAACTTATGATCCCTGCATTAAACTGTATTGCTTCAAGGCCTATTGTGCTTTTCTGACTGATACCTAATACTTGAAAATAGTTCCATCATTTAGTGTATCTAGTTTTATAGTTGTTGACAAGATGATGGTAAGTCAGCAAACATTTATTTCATTCAAGTATATAGAAGACTGACTTTCTTTTAACAACAAGCCTGTATTCATTATTATGATAGCTAATATAGTTTGTTATGGAAGAAGAGGCAAAGCATATTGGATAAGAGTGGATATTTAGGATGATATTGTCTGGCATAGATTATTGGACAGAAATTCACTGCTGATTAGACCTGTGGTGAATAATTTACTCATGATGGAATAGAAAAGTAATTTTAAAATGAGACTGAATTGTTATTATTGATGTCAAACTATCAGAACTTCAGGTTTGTCAAAATTTTTGAATTGGGATATAAATAACATTGTCTCAAGTTCATACTTGAGAAATGCACAAATAATGTACTCCAGTTTATTTCTAGGATAAAACTAAGAATGGTAAGACACTGGTATTTGAATTTATTTAATGTATTTGAAAATAAATTTTATAAATATTCAGCATTTCTATGATTTTGCAAAATTTACTTCATCCTCAACTCAGTATTATTCACCACCACTCCCTCAACACCCACACCCACAACACCCCCTACACACACACATAAAATGCTTAAAGCATTCTTGGTCAGACAGACCAAAAGAGAAGAAAGGCATCACACTTTTCAATTCTAAAGTACATTAAGAATCTAAAGTAGTGAAAACAACATTGTAGAATCATGGGAAAAGCAGGTAGGAAGACAATAAATAAATACAAAATTTCAGGATTTTAGGTCTGTTGACTTATAAAAAGATTTAATTTATTTTGAATTTATTTGTGCTGGGGTTTATATTTTTATATATGAATACTAGTTGCAACAGAAACCAGAAGAAGGCATTAGATGCTATAGAGCAAGAATTACAGGTAATTGTGAGCTACTTAATGTCATTACTGGGAACCCCCAAACTTGATTCTTTTACAGAAGTAGATGCTTGTACTGGAGAGAAAGGTCTTCAATTTATAACAGTTAGTAATTAACACTGTTCTTCCAAACGACCACGTTTTGATTGTTAGTATACATATGGCAGTTCACAACTGACTTTAATTTCAGTTCTTGGGATTCTATGTTCTCTTGGCACCAGGCAAATGCGTGATGTCCAGAGGTGCACATAAAATGTCTACATACAGAAAACAAAATAAACTTTAATTGAAAAAGGGAGATACATATTCTTAAGTGCTGAGTTATCTCTCTACCCCTCAAAGCTTTTTTTTTTAAACGAAGATACCGAAACCATATAGTAAAGAGACTTCTCTACTAATAATTGCTGAGAAAATCAGATATCCATATGCATAACAGTTAAACTGGCCTCACAGCTCATAAAATATGCAAAACCAACTCAAAATGGATTAAATATTATGGTAGTATGAATTACAAATGCCCCACAGGCTCGCATATTTTAGCTCTTGAAACTTGATTAGTGGTATGTTTTAGGGATGTTGCACAACCTTTAGTAGGTGGACCTCTTTGTAGAGGACTTACATCACTGGGCACAGATTTTGAAGGTTTGTAGCATAAGTTAGTTTGATAAAGAATATGTGTTCCTTCTGCTTCCTCATTTGGACACCTGCTAGCATGCCTCCCCTGCTATTATAAACTAATACTCTAGACACATAAATTAACATAAAATCCTCCTTTCATAAGTTGCCTTGGTCATGGCATCTTATCACAACAGATAATTTGCTAATAAAAGACTAAGTGTAAAATCCCTTAAACCATAAAGCTGTTAGAATAAATTGTAGAATAAAAGCTGTATATCATTGGTGTGGGCAATGCTTTTTGGATATGGTACCCAAAGCATATACACCAGAAAAAAGTAGATGATGAGAATATAATCAAATTTAAAAGCTTTTCTGAAGTTTATGAAAAATCAATTGAGAAAAGCAATCTAAGAAATGGAATAAAATATTTTCAAACCATATATCTTATGAGTAATAAACTTCCATATTTTCGATACTAGCATTTTATCAGATGGTTAGTGAAGATCTTTTCCTAATCTCTTGGTTGTTGTTTTGTCCTATTGACAGTGTTCTTTGCCTTATGGAATCTTTTCAGTTTTAAGAGATCCTATTTATCAATTATTGATCTTAGAGACTGAGCCATTGGTGTTGTGTTTAGGAAAATTTTTCCTGTGCCAATCTGTTCAAGGCTATTTCCTACTTCCTCTCCCATTAGATTCAGTGTATCTGGGTTTTTGTTGAGGTCTTTTATCCACTTGGACTTGAGTTTTGTGCAGGGTATTAACTATGGTTCAATTTACATTCTTCTACATGAAAACCACCAGTTAGAGCAATATCATTTGTTGTAGATTCTTTCTTGTTTTCCACTGTGTGGTTTTGGATTCTTTTTCAAAGATCAAATGTTTATAGATGTGTGGGTTTATTTCTGAGTCTTCAATTCTATTCTACCAATCAACATGTCTTTTTCCATACCAATACCATGCTGTTTTATCACTTATTGCTTTGTAGTACAGCTTGAGATCAGGGATGGTGATTCCTCACAATGTTCCTTTATTGTTTCAAATTTTTTGGCTACCCTGGGTTTTCGTTTTTCCGTATGAAGTTGAGAATTGCTCTTTCCATGTGTTGGCAATTTAATGAGAGTTTCATTGAATCTGTACCTTGCTCTTGATAAGATGTTTATTTTCACTATGTTAATCCTATGTTATCCATGAGACTGTGGAAGCAAAACATTGAATGTTAGCTTGAGAGCAAGGGTGCTGGGAAAAAATGAGATTACAACTGTGCAGTGTAGAGCTGGGCGTGGTAGCGCACACCTTTAATCTCAGCACTCTGGAGGCAGAGGCAGGCAAATTTCTGAGTTCGAGGCCAGCCTGGTCTACAAAGTGAGTTCCAGGACAGCCAGGGCTATACAGAGAAACCCTGTCTCTACCCCCCCCCCAAAAAAAAAAAATCTGTGTAGTGTAAATAGCAAAGTAAATATAGTTAGTAATAATATACCCTGTGTTTGAATTTTACTGAGACAATCAATTATAAATGTTTTATCCACAATGAAAACATCCATACATGTAGTATCATAAGGACTCAACAGATTATATTTAGGAAATTACAATGAAAAGGAGGAAATTAATCTGAAAGAGTGTAGGAAGCCTACACATTTACAAATTTACATATACTTATCTATTATAATTTTGTATCTTGGTTTGCTAATACAATATAAAGTACATAGTATGAGGCATCTGGATTCATTAAATTTATATAGAAAACAGAATGTGTTTTTTTTTTAAATCTAGAGGCAGAAAGGAATTTTAAAGATAAAAAGCAAGAAATTTATTTTCTTTTAATGTACATGTATTCCTTATTTAAACTTAAACATACATATGTAAACCTAAACATACATATGATGATACTTTACAGGTGACCAGAAAATTTAATTTAATTAAATAACAAGATACAGCTATACATCTCCTTAGAATTATCAGATTCTGAAATCTGATAACATCAAATAGTATAAAGGGTGTTGGAACATAGAAATTCTTTTTTATTGCTATTATAAATGGTAAATAGTACAACTACACTAGAAGACATTTTGGCAGCTGTTTAGCAAACTTATAAAGATAATTTCAATATTATCCACCTTCCTGACATTTACCTAATGTTTTTGAAAATGTACATTCAGTTTAAAGCCTTCACAAAGATGTTTAAAATAGCTTTGTCTGTAATTATAATATTCAGAAGCAACCAAGGTATCTTTCTTAGATAAAATATTTCCCAATCATGAAATATTATTGGATGCTCAAATTAGTTTTAAGGATGTGAGAATACTCACAGTTCACATTTCAATTTAAATACACATCAATAAGTTAATCAAGACATCTAAAGAAGCAAGATGCTATATAATGCTAAAAATATGTCATTTTGAAAAGGGTGAGACTGGAAACTATGAAGATATCATTGATTTTTTTAAAAGATTACCTAGAAGAAGATAACTGTGTAATGCACAGCAAATTAAAAAGGCAGGGAAAATATAATGATAGATAGGGGTTATTATCATTAATTTGTCCAAGCAATAGAAAATCTAATGTAGAGAGTCAACCTTCAAGTAACATCTGATCTTTGGATGATGGCATGCCAATAAATGCCCAACAATGAAGCTAACATGCTGTTCTTATAGAAGCTATTGTGCCAGTGACCATCTATGACTAAGAGAGAGGTTCTGAGTGAAGGATATGTGGGGCAAAAAAAAAAAATGGAGTCCTGTGTCTGCTTGGGGCAGGGCCACTGGGCAGACGCGGGGAGTCTGACTGCAAGCAACCCCACAGAACCACCAGGTGGGGGTTGGGCTGTTGGAAACCTTGGGATTCCGCTCTGGGAGTGAGGAAAGGGCACAGTCTGGAACCCCAGAGCCAGTCATGTGCACCACAGACTGCTGGACACCACAGAAGAGCTCGTTCTGGGGTCCCTGGGACACACAGAGTCCAGGGACATCAGGTTCTCACTCTCAGATATCCCAGGCACTTCTTTATGTCACAGAAGAGCTGAGAACAAAGTGGAGACCCTTGGGTAGACTCTGGCCCAGGGACAGAAAGGGAAAGGTTTGAAGAAGAACTCTGGCTGGTTACAGTGGGATCAAGAGTCTGGCTAATTCAGGTGGCTTGCTCAGCTGGTGACTAGGGTTGGTGGGGACCTTGGTTGGAGCACAGGGAGGTTTCCTGACTGGAGGTTAGACATGAGGCTTGTTAGAGGGAAACCTGCTCCATTGCTCCAGCAGAATGGATCTGATGAGAAGAGATGGTCCATGGTTTTAAGGCATTTATTACAGAAAGGCATAGAAAGGGAGTAGTGTACAAAAGTAGAAGGTGGCCATGGCCGTGTGGAAAGAGGGAGAAAGGGAAGGCAGAGAGAGGGGGAGCAAGGAGCAAGAGAATAAGTAAGAGAGTGAGGAGGGGCAAGCAGCTCCTTTTATAGCAGGCTGGGCTACCTTGCCTTTGCCAGGTAACTGTTGGGGTGGAGTTCAGACAGAATACCAGGAGCTTGGGGCATTGCCTATGTGACTGATGGACACACAACTCTCTGCAGGAGGTTGTGGGGGGCTATAGCAGGGACAGGATCCAGGGTCCCAGGAGGTATGGCCAAACTCCTACTGTCCCATGAAGGCAGAAGTCACTGCCCACCAGGTCTCAAGGGTTTCAGGCCTGTGCTCAACTGGAGGCCAGGTTTCCTGTGCACAGTTTACTGCCCCACAATTTGTTATGTGACTTTGATAATATTTAACAAAATTATTATAATTTACTTAAGAACATCATCATTTCCTTTCCTAGTGATATATGAAATTAGTAAAAGTATAATGGATGTCTTTATGGGAGTTTCAAGTGACATCTACATATTTTTTATCATTTTAAATGTATGGAAATTTGAATATATTACATTTCTTTTTCTTATACTCTAAACAAAATATTGAATGAAATTTATATAGCTCAAATCCTTGATTTTATAGTGATGATAATCATATAGCATGAAGCTTTTTTTAATATCATAAATTAGGGATTTTTTAAATACTTCAAGATCATTATTTACTCATCTTTCAAATAACCATTCATTAGACCCATGTATTTATTACCAAATGTTTCTTGCCACTTCAGTATATATTCTTCAAGTGGATATTTAATTAATATTTATCTCATGTGCTTTTTTACTTATTTATTATTCATCCTCTTGATATTTCAAGGATTGATTTAAGGTACATAATTTTTTCATAATTGAACAAAACAATACTCAACATACCAATTTATGAGATATACTTATATAACAAAATGAGAGTTAAAGAGGTCAATAATGATAAACATTGATGCTTATTATATTAAACAATATACAGTGGAAATTTTGAATGTTTTTTCATTTTTAGTTCACCTACCCTATCTAATTTTCATTTCCTACACAGTCCTTTTTTTCTATATGTAAGATCCCTTTATTTGGGGACTAAATAGGGCTTGTTTTCCTTCTGTTACCATGCCCAGTATCACAAGACTCAAATGTTTCAGCAAATACACCCTATAATGTTCAAAATAACTTAGACTTAAAAGGTTTCTTAAGGAGCATCCAGTCAGTTTCCATATAATGGACCAGAGACTCAAAATGTAAATGTGACATCCAAGGTTAGTTTCCTGGAACTAAAAATGCAAGGTATTTGACATGCCGTTAGATATTGGTTCCTTGAAGAAGTTTAATACATTTTATGCACCCAAATTATTTTCTTAAGGTGTTCCTTCCTATCACTCCAATGGCAGAGAAAACATTTTCTATAGTATTCTACATTATTGCTCCATCAGATGATGCAGCATATGGTTTTATTGTTTTATATTATTATATTCTTTACTGTTTTGGGATTTTTTTTATCAGATATAAGCTTCTCCAGTGTTTTACAAACTTTCCCTAAGACCACTTAACTGTTTCAACTACTATTATACTGACCTAGAACCTTCAGTATTCTTCTGTCAACATTCCCACTTCCTATTTTATAGTCATTGCTGTCTTTCCTATACTTTGTTGACTGTGCCTCAGATTGACAAGGAATAATGGAACAACATTACAGAATGGTTGTTCTTGGGACTCTGCAGGCCTTCACTGGGAAGCAGGACACTCTTAGGGTCCTGCAAATCTCTTCAGGACTGGAGGGTGAGCCTAGAGACAGACAATGGAGATCAGGAGCTCACATTTTTAAATGGTAATAGTATCACAGATTGATTTGGAGAGAAGGACTTATTTTTTTAAAATCATATATTTCTATAAAACACAATATAACTTTCCTCATTTACTGCATCATTCATTGATGTCTGAGATAGATAAATGTTATTTAATTTTATTTGTCTTTCTAGATAATAAATAGTGCTTATGACAAAATATAATTTTAATGTTATTTTTCTGCCTAGTGAATTTTGTATGATTCTTTTTGTCGATAATAAATTTGAAACCAGTCACATTACAGTATTGAATTTTTAGTTACTTTGATTTGATTTTCTAACTAAACACATTTCTAATTGTATTTTTCTGTAATAATTTAAGGAATTTTTGTGTTTCCTTTTTAGGGTCTTCTACCTGTCTAACTGTGTTCTCTTGTATTCTTTAAGTGAGTTATTTTTGTCCTTTTTTTTTTTAGCTTTTATTTATTTATTATTATATACACATAGCTGTCTTCAGACACTCCAGAAGAGGGCGTCAGATCTTGTTACAGATGGTTATGAGCCACCATGTGGTTGCTGGGATTTGAAATCAGGACCTTTGGAAGAGCAGTCGGGTGCTCTTACCCACTGAGCCATCTCACCAGCCCTTTGTCCTTTTTTTAATTAGATATTTTCTTTATTTATATTTCAAATGCTATCCCATTTCCTAGTTTCCTCTCCAAAAATCCCCTATGCCCTCCCTTGCACACTCTGCTCCCCAACCCACCAACTCCTCTTCCTGGCCCTGGCATTCCCTTTAACTGAGGCATAGAATCTTCACAAGACCAAGGGCCTCTCCTCCCACTGATGGCTAACTATGCCATCCTCTGCTACATATGCAGCTAGAGACACGAGTCTCACCATGTATTTTATTTGGTTGGTGGTTTAGTCCCAGAGAGCCCACAGGGTACTGGTTAGTTCATAGTGTTCATCCTCCTATGGGGCTGCAAACCCCTTCAGCTCCTTGGGTACTTTCTCTAGCTCCTAGATTGGGGGCCCTGTGCTCAGTCCAATGGATGACTGTGAGCATTCAATTCTGTATTTGCCAGGTACTGGCAGAACCTCACAGGAGACAGCTATATCAGGCTCCTGTTAGCAAACTCTTGTTGGCATCTGCAATAGCGTCTGGTTTGGGTAGCTGTTTATGGGATGGATCCCCAGGTGGGGAAGTCTCTGGATGGTCATTCCTTCAGTCTCTGGTCCTAACTTTGTCTCTGTAATGCCTTCCATGGATATTTTGTTTCCTCTTCTAAGAAGGATCGAAGTATCTACACTTTGGTCTT
>NC_034613.1:124425761-124427471 GCF_900095145.1 Mus pahari | reverse complement strand
TTGGTTTCTGTTGCTTATGTTCTTGTGCTTGCCTTGAGCCATATGATAATCTCTGGTATTAGCTGGTCTTGCTGTCTATGACTATGACTTGTCTTTTCTGGAAGCCTGTGTGTTAGTACTCCTGGGAGACCAATTTTCTCTGGGAAGAATTTAGGTATGAAGAGCTGTGGTACAGGGTCAGCTCTAGGGTGCAGACCGAAAACCACAAGCATCCTGTCCCCAGGTGATCCTCGGTTCCTATGTCTTGATGGCTCTTGGAGGGTCACTCTTGGTCCAGGAATTGGAAGAGAAGTTGTGGTCTTACCTGTACTCACAGGTCTGTCTGCACTCCTGGGAAACTTGCTCTCTCACAGCTGTATTTGCATATGGAGCCCTGTGGCAGAGGATTAGCTCCAGGCCATAATTGTATTTTCTTTCTTCCATTCCAAATATAATTTTTATAGTACTAATAAATTTCTAATTTAATAATCCTTACAGACTAAAAGAAAATAACAATATTCATAAGAAGATGGACTTATTTTTTTAAATGTGGTCAGAACTTCAATAATATGTATATGTAGTATGTTAATTGTTAATATATTGCCACTAACATACAAAGGAAGATTTCTATATCCATACCTCCAAGATATTCTCCCTTAGCAGTAATAAATCTTGACTGTTTCACCTGTCTTTTCTGCATTGTTTGTATCAAAGTTATCTATTGTTTGATTTATCTCTGTAATGATTTTATGAATATATTTTCTTAAATAGAATCATTGTTCAGTTCCTGGAATAAAACAACTGGGTTATGGAACATTAATTTTTAACAATATACTACTATACTCTATTATATAATATTATGTTTAGAATTTTTGTGACTATATTATATTGGTCAGTACTATATTGTGCTGTTAGTGATAACTTTTATTTTAGTAATGGATCTTCAATTTTATCACTTTATAAAAAATGTTTAATGAGAGAGGAGAGGTTTTTGCCCAGGAGGGCTCTCACTGCCTGAGCTGGTAAGGGAACCATTTTGCTCTGGCTCGCCCAGGCTCCAGTTGGCCCCTGTGAGAGGGCAGACTGCAGAAGTGATACAGCTTCGGGGACAGACCCCTTTTTTTGGCTCCAAGCATCCGGACACATTCCTGCCAGAGAAGAGTTGTCCCCCTGAGAGGGCTCTCACTGTCTGAACTGATAAGGGAGACATCTTTGCTCCAGGTCACCTAGGCTCCAGTCTGTACTGGTGAGAGTGTGGCAGAAGTTACACAGTTTCTGGGACAGACAGAAGCAACACAGCTTCTGGGACAGACGCTGTTTCAGGTTCCAGACATCCTGGCACCTTCCCTGTCAGAGGAAAGGTGGCCACCTGGGAAGGCTCTGTCTGCCAGAGCAGGTGAGAGGGCCATATTGTGTTCAGAGTCCCTCAGAGACTAGTCTAGGCAGGTGAGTGTGCAAACTGCAGAGGGGACACATCTTCTGGAACAGGCCCCAATTCGGGCTTACATCTTCAGCCAGGAGGCAGGTCTGAATGCCAGACCTCTGTGCACCTTCCCTGCAAGAGGGAGAGCTTGACTATGGAGAGCACTCTGACCACTGAGACTCAGGAGAGAGCTGGACTCCCAGGACTGTTGACAGAGGCTAACAGAATCACAGGAGGAACAAGCTCCAACCAGAGACAACTATAACAACTAACTCCAGAGATCACCAGATGGCGAAAGGCAAACATAG
>NC_034613.1:124423549-124425326 GCF_900095145.1 Mus pahari | reverse complement strand
AAATCCAGGACACAATGAGAAGACCAAACCTACGGATAATAGGAGTAGATGAGAATGAAGAATTTCAACTTAAAGGGTCAGCAAATATCTTCAACAAAATTATAGAAGAAAACTTCCCAAACCTAAAGAAAGAGATGCCCATGAACATGCAAGAAGCCTACAGAACTCCAAGTAGACTGGACCAGAAAAGAAATTCCTCCTAATACATAATAATCAGAACAACAAATGCACTAAATAAAGATAGAATATTAAAAGCAGCAAGGAAAAAGGGTCAAGTAACATATAAAGGCAGGCCTATTAGAATTACACCAGACTTCTCACCAGAGACTATAAAAGCTAGAAGATCATGGACAGATGTTATACAGACCATAAGAACAAAAATGCCAGGCCGGGCTACAATACCCAGCAAAAATCTCAATTACCATAGATGGAGAAATCAAAGTATTCCATGACAAAACCAAATTCACACAATATCTATCCAGGATCTAGCCCATCAAAGGATGATAAAGGGAAAACATCAACACTAGGATGGAAACTACATCCTAGAAAAGCAAGAAACTAATCCTTCAACAAACCTAAAAGATGACAGCTACAAGAACAGAATCCCAAATTTAACAACAAAAATAACAGGAAGCAATTACTTTTCTTTAATTTCTCTTAACATCAGTGGACTGAATTCCCCAAGAAAAAGACATAGACTAACAGACCGGCTACACAAACCGGACCCCACATTTTCCTGCTTCTAGGAAAGCCACCTCAGGGACAGAGACAGACACTACCTCAGAGTAAAAGGCTGGAAAACAATTTTCCAAGCAAATAATCCGAAGAAACAAGCTGGAGTAGCCATTCTAATATGTAATAAAATTGACTTCCCACCCAACGTTATCAAAAAAGACGAGGAGGGGCACTTCATATGCATCAAAGGTATAATCTATCAAGAGGAACTCTCAGTTCTGAATATCTATGCTCCAAATACAAGTGCAGCCACATCCAGTAAAGAAACTTTAGTAAAGCTCAAAGCACACACTGTACCTCACACAATAATAGTGGGAGACTTCAACACCCCACTCTCTCCAATGGACAGATCCTGGAAACAGAAACTAAACAGAGACACATGGACACTAACAGAAGTTCTGAAACAAATGGATTTAATAGATATCTACAGAAAATTTTATGCTAAAACTAAAGGATATACCTTCTTCTCAGCACCACATGATAGCTCCTCCAAAATTGACCATATAATTAGTCAGGCCTCAACAGAGACAAAAATATTGAAATTATCTGCTGCATCCGATCAGATCACCATGGACTAAGACTGATCTTCAATAACAGCATAAATAATAGAAAGACAACACTCACATGGAAACTCCACAATATTTTACTCAATGATTCCTTGGTCAAGGAAGAAATAAAGAAAGAAATTAAAGACTTTTTAGAGTTTAATGAAAGTGAAGCCACAACATACCCAAACTTATGTGACACAATGAAGGCAGTCCTAAGAGGAAAATTTATAGCTCTGGGTGCCTCAAAAAAAAAAAAAAAAAAAAAAAAAAAAAAAAAAAAACTCGAGAGAGCACATACTAGTAACCTGACAGAACAACTAGAAGCCCTAGAACTAAAGGAAGCCAAATCATCCAAGTGGAGTAGAAGGCAGGAAATCATCAAACTAAGGGCTGACCTCAACCAAGTGGAAACAAAAAGAACTATTCAAAGAATCAACCNAACCAGGAGCTGGTTCTTTGAGAAAATCAACAAGATAGATAAACCCTTAGCCAGA
>NC_034613.1:124417831-124423538 GCF_900095145.1 Mus pahari | reverse complement strand
AATGGAGTACTACTCAGCTATTAAAAACAATGGATTTATGAAATTCTTGGGCAAATGGGTGTATCTGGAGGATATCATTCTTAGTGAGGTAACCAAAGGAAGTCACCACATATGTACTCACTGATAAATGGATATTAGTCCAGAATCCTAGAATACCCAAGATACAATTTGCAAAACACAAGAAAACCAAAAAAAGGAAGGCCAAAGTGTGGATACTTCATTCCTCCCTATTATAGGGAACTAAATACCCATGAAAGGAGTTACAGGAACAAAGTTTGGAGCTAAGATGAAAGGAAAGACTTTCCAGAGACTACCCCACCCAGGGATCCATCCCATTATCAGCCACAAAACCCAAACACTATTGCACAGGCCAGAAAGATTTTGCTGAACGGACACTGCTATAGAGGCCTCTTTTGAGGTTATGCCAGTGCTTGGCAAACACAGAAGTGGATGCTCACAGTCAGCTATTGGATGGAACACAGGGCCTCCAATGGAGGAGCTAGAGAATGTGCCAAAGGAGCTGAGGGGGCTGCAACCCTATAGGTGGAACAACAATATGAACTAACCAGTACCCCCAGAGCTCATGTCTCTAGCTGCATATGTAGCAGAAGATGACCCAATCAACAACTATTGTGAAGAGAGGCCCCTTGGTCTTGCAAACTTTAAATGCCCCAGTACAGGGGAATGCCAGGGCCAAGAAGTGGGAGTGGGTAGGTAGGGGAGCAGGGGCGGGTGGAGGGTATAGGGAACTCTCAGGATAGCATGTGAAAGGTAAGTAAAGAAAATATCTAATAAAAAATAATAACAAAGAGTTCTTTTCATTTAAAAAAATGTCTAATGAGATGATTGCACATTTTTTGAAAGACAACTTGATTAAAAGAGTTAGCACTCTTAGTTATATATACCTAAATGATTCTAAGTCAACATGCTGTATACATGTTTAGCTCCACACTTCATAAAGATCAGGAAAAGAAGACATTCTAAATATCTATCAGTATATAAATGGATACAGAATGTGTTGTACATATATATGCACAATGGAATTTTATGCAGCTGTGCAAAAAATAAAATTATGACATTTGCAGAAAACTATGTATGTAACTGGAATTAATTAGGTTATGTTAAATAATCCAGTCTCAAAAATACAAATAACATGTTTTCACATACAGAACCTAAAGTTAAATTTTAAAATTATGCATTGCTCTATATAAATGTATTTGTGCGTATGTGTGTGTGATGAAATTAAAAAAAAAGGATCACAAGAACAGAAACAGAGATTATAAAAAGGGCAAAGAAATATGATAAAGAAATACATGTGATAAGAGAGAATAAATGGGGCTATTTGGGTAAAGGAAGTTACTGAGCCAGAGAACATAGTATATGTCAATGAAGGACAGGAAGGAATCGAAACAAATTCATATGACACATGTATAAATTGAGGGAATGTTGTAATCCATTACATTTTATTCTAACCTGAACAAAACAAGTTATGATGTCTACTGTGAACTGCTATAAAGACAATTGTGAGGTTTTCCTGATGTTCATGTTATTTTCTTTACCTTTGTTAGCTAAAACCATTTCCCAAATAGGTATTCTGTGATTTTTTTCATTTCATTTTTGCAAATATAGATGCCTAATATCTAATTTTTAAATATACTTGAACATTTCTTTTGTATTTCTTTCTAAGAATCACTCTACTTCTTAGATTGCAGAATCATTCTCTGCCTTTTAAATTTCACCTAGTCTTAATCTTTATTATTATCTCTTATTGCCTGTAGTTACTTACTATCATTTTTATAAAAGTCTGTCCTATTTTTTGATGGTCTTACTTTTGTTCTGTGATTCAACCTGAATGCGAAATCTATTCTTTTATTATTATTATTATTATTATTATTATTATTATTATTATTGAGATTCTTATTTATTTCATCCATTTTCTTCTTAACCTCTGAATTTGATGTCTCATATACTTGCAAAGAGCATATTTCTTTGCAATTAGTTAAGGATAAGAAATACTTTCCTTAGAATAATTCAGAGATATTTTTACATAATTCCTTCGAAGTTATGTATTTGCATTTTCATTCTTAGCTTTGGAATGTATGTAATAAACTTGAATACTGATGGTTTAATGATTTTTTTCTCTATATATTTTTCTAAGAATGGACTAGTCTTTACTTGGATATGTCTGAAAAGCTCAGTGTTGATTTTCATTTATATCAATAATAAATAAATCTGACTTTGACAACGATCACTTCAATTTTGATATCCTGAAATGGAATAAGTTTCTAGCATTTAGCCTGATTTTGACAGAGAATCAATTTAATTTCCTGTTACTAGAACCATTTCTCTCTGTGTATTTCTCATTATTTCTTAACAACAATACAGAATACAATGTTTTCTACAAACCAAATTTCCTTGTTCTGCATAATTTGTACTTTGATTAAGGCTTTTCAATACTTCTAATGTTGGAATATATGTCAATTGCTTCCTAGTTTCTTCCTGCCTTTTTAGAGAAAGACTGGCTTATGACATAAAATTCATCAGGCAAGTTTATCAGACAAGTTCTGGAGGCCTTTATTTACATAATTCTAGGTAATGGAAACGCCTTCCTGAGTCTAGCATTAGGCCAATGTTAATCTTCACTGGGGCCATGAGATGTGGTAGTAATCAGCACTTAAGTTAGCTTTTTATCAGGAAGCTGGAAACATTTGAATTATAAGCCACTAATTAGACATTAGGTTAACTAGAAATGCTTCTGGGAATATTATTGATGCTTTATTTTCTTATGCATGATTTAATTCACAGATTCTAATAAATAGAAACAGGAAATAAGATGGTGTCTTAAGGAACACACATTTCCATAATTCTACTCCTTTTTCTATTTACCAATATTCTCAGCATTTCCAAGTCCTTTTATTTATAATGTTTTCCATTTTCACCAGTCATTAGACTGAATAGAGAATATTCTCAAACTTCTATATCAACATCATAAGTATGAAATTTATTCCTATAAACTAAAGGAATCTTCTTTTCAGTCACCTTGAGATAGCCAAAGCATTAGTTCATAGCATGTTTATTAATGAATAATTTTTTGTTTCTTGTATCATATTTGTATTATTAAATGCATGATATACTTCTGAGGGTTTTTATTCTTGAACAATCTCAATGATTTTAAAATACCTCTGTATAAACAAAAGATAGCTCCTTTCTGCAGTTGCAAAACTGTTATCATTTTCCACATAATTAAAAAACCTTAAAGATAATAAATATAGCATAAAATAAATTATGATACCTTCCAAGTATTTTCCATTCACTGACAAAAGTAAAATTGAGAGAACTTTATATTTAGAATTTATTACACGTGAATAGACATATTAAAATATAGAGAGACGCCGGCGGTGGTGGCGCATGCCTTTAATCCAGCACTTGGGAGGCAGAGGAAGGCAGATTTCTGAGTTCGAGGCCATCCTGGTCTACAAACTGAGTTCCAGGACAGCCAGGGCTATACAGAGAAATCCTGTCTCAAAAAAAAAAANAGTTCTCTGAAGCTGCTCCTGGGTGTGCATCGCACTCACCCTTGCCTGGCTAAGCTTCCCTCCCTCCTGTCCAGCCCGGGCTACCCTGATGGCAGTGTGCATTCAGGGTCTCACACACACACACACACACACACACACACACACACACACACCAAAAAACAAAAAACAAGAGAGAGAGAGAGAGAGAGAGAGAGAGAGAGAGAGAGAGAGAGAGAGAGAGAGAGATTTTATAATCATTTAACAGAGTCACTGCATTTAAAATGTTTATCCAAATTAGGACATATAATCATCTCTCAATAATTTTAATAGAGCAAAATGTTTATACCATTCACAAAATGATGATTTTAATAGAAATACTAGGATAGTACAGAGAGAAATAAAACCATCATAAGCTAATTTCACGCATATTGAAATAATATCATATAAATTCAATAAAAATAATGCTAACAAGTCTGCTACAAGTATCTTTTTCCAACTAAAGTGATAGAAAGTCAGCTTCTCTGTTAGTAACTGCGCATTTGCTTTATGAATGCAATTCTTCTTAAAAGTGAATGTATTTGTGGGAGATAATGTGACAGTTTGATATATGTATATACAATAAAGTAATTAAATTGAGTAAATTAACAAATCTATCACCTCACAGACTTAGCAGTTTTTCTAGTGAAGACATTTAAAATATACTTTAAAGCAAAAAGAGGAAATAGAAGCTACTTTTAATATAAGACCAGAACTGCTTCAGAATACCAAAGAAAACCATGTCCTTTGTAACAGATTCTGCTGTGTGCCAGTTTAAACTCTCTAATATTAGGTTTCACATATGTGAGTTCTTGCTTAAATTGGAAGAGCTCTCAATCACTGTTGAATCCTACCACCTCCTATTCTGCATTCCTAAACACTTTTAATTAGTTAATAAATAAGTTAATTAATTGCCACCCAACTATTGCTCCCTCCTTGCAGTGTTCCTCCCCCCATCCCTCCTCCCCTTCACCTCTGAGAGGGCAGACTTCCCCTGGTTTCCTCCCACCCTGGTGCATCAAGTCTCTGCAGGATTAGGTGCATCCTCTCCCACTGAGGCCAGATGTGGCAGCCCTCTGCTACACATGTGCCAGGGGCCTTGGACTGGAGAGTGTATGCTCTTTGGTTAGTAACTCAGTCTCTGGGAGCTCCCAGAGGTCCAGGTTACTTGACACTGTTCATCTTCCTGTGGGGTTGCCAAATCCTTGAGGGCCTTCAATCTTTCCCCTAACTCTTCCACAGGGTTCTCAGACCTCCTTCCTATGTCTGTCTGTGGGTGTCTGAATCTGTCTCAGTCAACAGCTAGACAGAGTCTCTTAGAGGGTTGCTATGCTAGGCTCCTGTCTGTAAGTACAATCCAGTATCATTAACAGTGTGAATTATTGCTGCCTGCTCACGGGATGGGTCTCAAAATGGGACAGTTGTTCGTTATTCATTCCTTCAGTTTCTGGTGTTTTTGGTTTGTTTTCTTTTCCTGTATTTCTTTTAGACAAGAATGATTTTGGTTCAAAAGTTTTACAGGTGGATGGGTGTCCCCATCTCTCCCCTGAGGGTCCTGTATGGATACTGGGTAGTCACTTCAGGTTCCACAGGAACTATGGGACGGTTCTGCTAAGGTCACCTGCATTGACTCCTGGAAGTCTTCTTCATCCTGTGTCTGGGACTTCCTAGAGAATCATCCCATCCCTGACCCCTGGCAGCTATATATTTCTAATCATTCTCTTAGCCCTCTGGGACTCTCTTTTCTCTCTCCCCATCAATGATCCTTCTTCCAATTCCTGTATCCTTCCCCTCACCCACCCAGGTCCTTCCCTCACTGTGACTCCTATGATAATTTTGTTCCCCTTCTAAGTGGAATTTAAGCATCCTCACTTGGGTCTTCCTTCTCGTTTTACTTATTTGGGTCTGTGGAGTGTATCAAAGGAATTCTGAAATTGTTGGCACATTTCTAATTATCAGTGAGTATATACCATGCATGTCCTTTTGGGACTGGGTTACCACACTCAGGATGATATTTTCTTTTTATTATTATTATTATTATTATTATTATTATTATTATTATTATTATTAGATATTTTCTTTATTTACATTTCAAATGCTATCCAGAAAGTTCCCTATACCATTCCCCCACCCCTAGTCCCCTACACACCCACTCC